>NC_066600.1:537500-815000 GCF_905475345.1 Vespula vulgaris | reverse complement strand
TTACCAAAATTTAAGAATGCGATAAAAAATATTTATTCCTCGAGAATATTGTCTAATTATTATTCTAGAAGATCTTCGCGAAAAAGGAGAAGGCCAAGTCATATAATTTTTTGTCCCGTACATGCACCGGGAGTTTCGAGTTAACTTATAGTCAATGACCAATCACATTTAGTATTTCATTCGTACGAAAAAGGTCCGAGTTGCAGCAGCGGATACGCAATACGTTCGGTCTTGAATGGCAATAGCGTTTTATTAATATAGACGTCGTTCATTGTAACGCATTGTGTGATCCATAGTGCATAGGTTATATTTCGAACGAACGGTAAATAGTAGAATTGTTTTCGTATCGATCATCGTACGATCGATATTTATCGCTAATATATTATTACAATATATATATATACTATTATTCAATAAAATTTATTCATATCATTTATTATATATAAAATATTAAATATCATTTTACTATTCAAAAGTATTAGCGTTATTAAAAATATTATTATTCATAAAATATTTAGAAAGATATATCATTCCTAAGGAGGACAAGAATTGTGCAAAAAATTCGACCAATCGAAGAATCATATGTAGCAAGAATTTCTTTGAGGGGACTTTCATAGATCATGTATCACCTTCTATGAACGATGATTCATTCAAGAGAAATGTATCGAGACGGTATCAAACATTGGACATTGGCTGAAATTCGATTCTGAGAGACTCGAGAGACTTTAATGCTTGTATACGAAAGACTACCGTAATACATATATAGATATATCAAAAGAAAAGAGATCGACGCCAGTGAAATTGCAAGAAACAAGCGATACAAAAGATAGATAAGATTAGAGAAATAAGATTAATGCAACGATATACCTATGTACATATGTCAAATTAGAAAACCTATATAAATGAATATATATCTAGGAATCTGTATCTGATGTAGGTACATATATTCTCGACAAACAAAAAAGAAAAAGAAAAAGAAATTAGTTAGCTATTGTTGACGTATAAAACGAACATCCCTTTTCTCTTCAATTGTTGACTCGATTTTTTATTTGTCTCTATCTAGTCGTAAATTATGTCACTAGAATTGCATTGTAGTTCAACGACGTGGCAGGAAAAGACATTGTTTCCTCGTCATTCGTTTCGCCTTCCTTCGAGATACCGCCTTCGCCTTCGCCTTAGCAGCCTTGTAGGCAAGTATCTGACTCTGCTCGCTGCGAGTATTCTCGAGTGCTCTCCTTGTCGAGAGAGAAAGTCTCTTTTTACGTGTGTAGGTATATACCTATTGATATCTATGTGTATGTATGTATATACGTATGTATGTATATGTTTTCGCAGCTTCTGATGTCTACCTACGAGAGTAAGTATTCGAGATCGTCTCGATCCATCGAAATGTTTTGATTTAGTATCAAGTATTTGTTTTATTTCTTAAAATGATAAACTATTGTTTGTATCATTTTTATGTATACTTAAATGTATATATATATATACATATTATTTTATCACCTTAACATTCATTATAATCATCGTTAAATATTTTATAAATAGTTTTATCGTAATAATAACAAAATGTTATTAATTGAAACACTCGAATAGAAATGGATATTAATATTTGAACGATCGATTAAAAATCGATTATTTGTCATGTTCTATTACACGCGACATACACGCGAATATATGTATAACAGATAAATGTAGATAAAAAATATTGTTTAAAACGAACACCAGAGATTATTTTAGGTTATCCAGAGTTCTGGTCCTAATGGGTCGACATTCTTCTTGCGCAATCAAACGCAAAGACCTTTAACGCGACGGCGATTGCCTTCTATATACTATAGTTGTCGGTAGTCGAGCTCGCAACTATCGGCTAGTTTATACGGCTCAGGGTTTCACTGGGCCTTGACACCTACAGTGCCATTCGCGAGACATCGCTTCGATATCACGATGAATCGATGAAAAAAGATACGGGGTGTTTGACTATCGATTAAATATAAATTATTCGACGAAACGTCCGTCTAATAACGAGAGTTAATCGTTTTATTAGAAATTCGATCATAACAATATTATATAAGAAGATAATAACTATAATGATTTTAATTATATTGAATATCCAATATTATATAAAGGAAAAGAAGAAAGTAGGTAATCGTTAACATATGCGGAGAATTCTAATCATCCAACTACGAACCAATCACGATTAGCAATTCATTATCAACAATATTAGAAAAGAAAAGAAATTAAAAAATTCGTAACGAAGGAGGATTTAATGAATATTAAATATAATATAAATATTCAATACCGTTCAATATCTTTAAAAAACGATCTAATACTTTAACGTAACGAACTAATCGTAATTAGAAATTAATTATTAATGTTATTAGGTATAGAAAAGAGAAAAAAAAACGTAACGGTGGATTTAATGAATGTTAAACATAAATTTGTCTAATTCTTTTTTTTTTTTTTTTGTAAAACGCCAGGAAAATAATTAATCGTATTAATAAAAAATCTTGTAATACCTTTTAAATACACATTCACACGGAATAATGTTCTTCCTGTATTTTGCAAAGTTTACTAAGTATTAGCAATCATCGATAACGGAAGCTTTGCGTTTCACTCGCGTTTTTTTCTTTCAAGGCTTTGCGGACATTCCTGGTAACTACTCAACTCTTCTTTTTAACGATTACCAACGACGACCATCGTACCATCAACCTTTCTAGCATATCTACATTAGCTAATTCTCGAGTTGTTGCTTATTGTGAAAGCGCTTAATACGCTGCAGTCTATTTAGAATCACATCCAAAAAAAAAAAAAAAAAAACAAAGAAAAAAATAGTAAATACATCTAATCGCATTGTTATACCTACGCGTTCATTAAAAGTAACGTAAGTTCATTAACAACGAATTTTTATTTTGCAATGGAACGTATAAATACGTTTAATAATGAATTTTATTATTCTAATGAGATGCATATTCGTTGATAATGAATTATATTTTACAATGCAATGCATGAGTAATTTTACAATGCATTAGTAATGAATCTCTTTTAACGATATAACGTTCATATTTACAATTAAACATTCACGATTAAACATTACCAATATAATAAACAAATGTTATATGTTATACAAACGTATATATATATATATATATATACACACACACACAACAAAAGACTTGTTGAATATAGAAAGATATAAATAATAATAATAATAATAATAATAATAATAATAATAATAATAATAATAATAATAAATAATAATAATAATAAGATTGTTGAATATATAATAATATAAATAATAATAATACAATAAATATTCCAAAGCGAATATAAGAACGATGCTAACTGCGATAGATAGTAGGGAGTTTAGAAGCATAAAGGATCTCTCCTTTTCTCTCGTGTACATCGAAGTCGAGTTCGAGCTACGTGGTGTCCAGTTTTCATTGCACTGGTGGGGTGTATCCAGGTGGCCGTGGTGGGTGTCGTATAAGTAGAGGTCTGCCTTTGCCGCCGTTCTCATACCCTCACCACCACGTTCTCCGACTACCTCTTACTTTTACTCCGAGACTGAACGTATCTTTCTTTCTTTCTTTCTTTCTTTCTTTCTTTCTTTATTATTATTATTATTATTATTATTATTATTATTATTATTATTATTATAATTATTATAATTATTATAATTATTATATCTCCCTACCTCTTTCTCACTCTTTTTTCACTTCTCTCCCTCCTCCCTCCTCTCCCTCCCTTTCTCTCTCTCTTTCTCTCTCTTTCTCTATCTCGAACGTGTGTGTGTGTTTGTTTGTTTGTTTGTGTTCGTATATGTGTATGTGTGTGTACGTGTGCGTGTATGATCCAAGATCTCCACGAGAAAATCATCCGTTTTCTTTCGCGAACCGTACGTCGAAGTCGCGCGTACTCAACGACAGAGACGATAGAAAGAGGAAAACAAATTAAATATTTCGCTAATGATCTCGATCGAGAGATCACAGCGATGATCGCGTGTGTTGTACGGTGACGAAGAGATCGACGCGATTTTTTATATAAAAAAAGAAAGAAAAGGAAAAAGAAAGAAAATAGGAAATATACAGAAGGAGTGTTTTCAAAGAACTCTTTGACTTAAAAGATAAAATATATATGTATATATATATATTTATATATACATATATACATATATATATACACACATATGTTGGAAGAATATAATTAATAAAAATTAAATAGCATTTATTTAAAAGAAAACAACATAACGGAACGAATTGTTAAGATAATTGTGAAAAGAAGAAAGTAAAAGGAGAAAGAAGAAAGTGTGCTGTGCAGACATGTGGCTGATAAACGTTCTTTTGTGAGTACGACGATGATACGGTGCCTTCGGATATGAAATTTTCTCATTTTTATTTATTTTCTTTTTTTGTTTTGTTTTTTTTTTCTTACACTTTCTTTTCTTTTTTTAATCCTTGCTCCTTCTCATCTTTCATCTCAAGTGTATTTTTATCTATATATATATATATATATATATATATATATATGTATATGCGTGTGCTCGTGTGTGTGTCGAAAATTAAAAAAAATATATGTATACTTTACTTTCGTACAAATTTTACAAAGTGAAAGGTTGATTAGGTATTCACATTTCGAGAGGAAAATAATCGAACGTTTGGTCGATCGTATCGAATTGAAACGGAGAACGTCGATTCTGTCCTAAATTATTATGGCGTCTCGATCGATAGATCTTATGGAAGAAATCAGAGAAATTAGAATGTAAAGATTGATTGATTTATATAGAAATTTAGAATAACTTAATTTGATGGAACGTAAAATTTAGAAAATGTTTTCGATTTTACAAGATTCTTCGTCCAATTGGAATTGAATATTTTTTCGTCGTGATTAAAAGGAACCATATGTACTAGCGAATCAATGGAAGAAAATAAAGAGAAAAACGTTCAATAATAGAAAAATATTTTAATTCGTTAATAAGTTAAAAAATAATATATATATATATATATATATATATATATATATATGTGTGTGTTTCCAATTTAAAAAATATCTCCGTATGAACTGAGATTAATTCAATGATTGAAACGACCATATGTACCGAGTCAGTACGATAAAAAGAAAGTTGTTGGTAACAGACAGATCGTACTAGTAAAATATTATTTTACATCTAAAAAGAATATTAATAATAAGATAAATAAAGTATCTTATTTTTCCTAGATATTTGTTACACAGTCATTTAATCTCAATAATATATTTTTTATTATCACAACAATAAGATACACACACACACGTATGTAGATAGATCACGCACACGCATAATAATATATAGACAATTACTTACCTAAGTCTTATCGAAGACTCACTTCAATGTGGTAATATTATAACTTACGTAAGTTAACGGTTTCGTGTCACTGGAAATATTCATGTGCAGAGAGTATACTCTCATGTACATAGATACTTATATGTATGTTTATAATGGAAGCAGCAGCTTTCTCCCATACGATTTCACAGTATATATATATATATATATTTTTATAGACATAATATATATATATATATGTATGTATGTATTAAAATATCCATATTAAATTAGAATCAAATAATAATAATAATACAATACGTTACCATAATTCTTAGTAATTCGATTTAAATGTTATTATTTATTTTTCTCGATATTATATTAATCATTCTAACATCAACGTTATGATAGAGAAAGAACATATGGTATAATAATAAAACTAGTTCCACCTGCTATATATATATATATATATATATATATATATATATATATATACACATACGTTCTAAAACGCATAGGTACACGAGCTCTTTACGAACCGGAAGAATCGGCCAGACGGAACGACTGAATCGGACAACAGCGAGTGGTTTAGCGAGTGTCGCAAACACTTTTCGTCCTGTTTCTAACACATAGATACATACACATAGATATATATATATAAATAATTATAAACTTTTATAAACGTGCTTTCAACAAGTCACTTTTCATATTGACACTAGTAGACTATTAGAGAATTGATTGACTTAGGCATATACACAAATTTTCTTTTTCTTCTTCGATATTTTTTTTCTATTCTTTTTTTTCTGGTTTGTTTGTTGCCCTTTTTTTATTTATTTTTTTAAAGACCTTGCCGAAAAGTTGGAAGACACAAGGGTTAATTTAGCAAGTTGCTATCCTTCGTCGAACGATCGTGAACGAAGAAATCGATCGTAACCGATCGACCTTGTAAATGCAATATCGATCAGCCAAAGATACTTGATCCTCAATCATTTTTATCTATCTTTTGATTTGTCAGAATTCTATTTACATATATATATATATACGTATATGTAATTATTTATATTAATAAAATAAAGAAATATGTTATGTTTAGATAAGTAATGTTGTATATGTATATATATATATATATATATATAAAATGAATATGTATGTCTATACTTCATATTTATTAATTATGTTAATAGTGTACTCTAATATATATTAAAATATAAAATATATATAAAAATAACTAGTATATTAGTACTTTTTAATATAGCATCTATTGCACTATTAACATATATAAATATACCTATATACGTATACGTATACGTATACACACACATATATATATATACTTAGATTTTTCAAATGATCCAAATTAAATTCGCAAAAGTCATTCATCTTAAAGACCTTGAAATCAAAATGAGGGCGAGGACGAATTTGCGAAAGACCTTCGCTTTCTTCTCCAATTACACGAATTCTCTTCCAATCTCTTTTAATTAATATCAATTTACGATGGAACCAAAATTATTTAAAATGAACGTCAAATCTTTTAACAAGATAGAAAGAGAAAGAGAGAGTAGGAGAGATAAATCAATGAAAAATAGAAAAACTCAAATGAAATAAAATGAAACATAAAAAAAAAATACAAGACACGGTTGAATTTGTAAAGAAGAAATTCTCTTAGAGAGAACGTGGCCTTTCTGATGCAGCCTGTGGCAAAAGCTGAACTAAACTTTCACTATGTGTCGTGTCGATCACTATGCCGTCATTCTCAGTGTACATTAACTACGAGCATTCCGTTTTGCATCCGGTCTCTCTCTCTCTCTCTTTCTCTCCCTATCTCTCCATCCATCTATCTATCTATCTATATAAGTAGTCTTAATAAAAATCTTAATTATAGTAATATATTTAAATAATAATTATAGTAATTTTTCATAGAATATGCTGCATTATTGCACACGGTCAAACGTCGAAGACGTCCGAAAGCAAACAAGAAGATCCAAAAACATTGGTACCCATCGAAGGTAATAAAAATATCGAAACACAAAGTTACAAAAGAAAAAAAAAATGTCGGAGTTCGTAGAAGTTAGTAAAACGAATTAAAAAAAAGAAAAAATTGAAAAAAAGAGAGAAAGAAAAAATGTTCACATTTCAGAATTCATAACGTCTCATAAAATACCAGATGACTTGGTAAGGCCTACAGACGATGAAGAAAGTATCGAGGAGAAGAAAACGATTTCGAAAGATACGAAAAATCTGAAGAAAGTTAATTTGAAATTGGAATATTCGGATAATAAAGGGATTGAACCGTTAGATTCTAGGAACGACGATGAATTGGATAAATTAGAAACGAAGAGGCAAGCTCGCGTCGAACTTGAAAATTTTAGCAATACTGGTGTTTTAGAGGAAGATGGTGTGAAGAAAGTCGATTCGCATCGGGCGACTGTTAATCGTCAAAAGGATTCGATTCTTCCAGGAGTTTATGTCAGGTAAATTTAATTCAATCTTGAAAAACTCTTCGAATACAAATCTGTTGTAATCTAGTTTGATATAAAGGATTAACGAATCGAACGAATTATGTTTCAGTAACGAATACCCAACAACAATGATGCCAATCTTGACAACGTCACGAGAAACTCGTTCGTTCGATTTCGTCCCGGTTAATATTATTCGTCAGGATGGCAAGGATGCTTATGCTTCATTCTCCGATAGACATTTCGATGATTTGAGTGACGTCAGTCTGGTACCAGCTGGTACAAATTCTCGTATTCAGGTAAATGTTATAATAGATGAAAACAAGATTTATATACAACTTATACGTATTCATGATAAATATATAAATTAATTAATGTTAACATTTGATAACATATATTTCAATCAATCGATCATTCTCCTTCTCTTTCTCTTTCTCTCTTTCTCTCTCTCCATATATCTCCCTCTTTCTCTTTCTCTCTTTCTCTCTCTCTCTCTCTCTCTCTCTTTCTCTCTCTCTCTCTCTCTCTCTCTCTCTCTCTCTTGTATAGGTGAAGAAAGGACCTAATGGAAAGGATTACGAATACGAGTATGTGTATTATTATTACGACGAGGAGGATGAAAGTAAAGCTGGTACGTCCGGTACAGAAGTGACGAACAATTACGACGTAAATTCTAGAACAACGTCATCCCCAAGGAGAGTCGGTCAAAGCGGCAACAACAGAAGCAAATACAACGCGGTTGATAGAAGCAGCAGCACGGTCGAACCAGCTAGCAACGAGGTCATCCCAAATAGAAATGGGAACAGAGGAAGGCAACTCGTTGAGACGGACGATGTCTCTGAAGAAAGATTACCAGCTAATACCAGATTTCCACCGAGGTAAATCGAATGAATTTTTGTAAGAACAGTTACGAGCTGAGAATTGATTTTTTTGTATCGTTTAGAAACCTTTGACCCACCCGATATTTTAACTAATAGATTTATTATTTAATTTGATGGATCGCAAACCGCAAATCGATATAAAAAATTTTATGAGTTGAGGAATTTACGAGATGGATCTCTCTGTGTTCATAGATCACGATCGAATCACAATACAGGCACAACGGAGGCAACTAGATCGCGTGGAAATCGTCCAAGGCCTGGTTTAGATCTCGTTGATTCCAGTAGCTTTCGAACTCATCAAGAAGGACCAGAATTTCCTCAGGTTTTGCCTAAAGGACCGGTAAGATTTCTCGGCGTGACACCTAACGAAGACACAGGCGTAGAGGAGAAAACGGTGACTACAAGAGGACGTGGAAGACACAGAGTTCAAGAACCTCTAGCTACCGAAGATGTGTCCGAGAGTCCACCGGCTGTTACACCTTTATCCAGAAGACGTCCTGTTACTACCATTCCTCAGGTACGACCGACGATACGATTTATAAAGAATGGTAATGGGAATTTTAATTAAAAAAAAAAAAAAAGAGAAAGAAGAAAAAGACTAAAACATACAGATTCACTTGTGACCGGTGAAATTTCAATCTTTATCGTAAAGAAAGAAATGAACGTTTCCATTTGGTATGTTTTTAGGCTGAATTAGAATTGAACAAAGATCAATCCTCGAAAATGTCCAGCGAGGAGGAAGAAGCGGACGAAGAAAGTGTCCCGTCCCTTGAAATTTCCAAAGAGAGAACGTCGATCGAAGAAAAAGAAGGATCCGAGGAGACAGATTTGTCTTCGCCGACGTACACCAGTACGAGTGCTATTACTACCGAAACTGCTATGACAACCGAGTATCCTTCGGCAATGGACAAAGTGGCTCTGGATCTTTACGCATTTTTACAAGGTCAAACCAACTTGGTAGACATACCTGGAAACGAAACGAACGAATCGATCGATTCCACGACTTCGATCATTTCCGAAGACGATGGCTCAACAGATTTGATACCTACGACGACTGATCTTTCTGGGACAACAGTAATGACGACCGATCCTACGATCGGTACTACCTCTATCGGTACAACGAGTACAACGACTACAACGACAACGACGACGACGACCACTACAACACCTGCTACGACAACGACTACCACCGAACCTACCACGACGACTACAACGACGGAAGCTCCTACTACCACTGTACCAAGTCCAATTGGCAGAGGCAAATTCCGTCGACCTGGGGTAGCAGGCGGTGGAGTTGGAAATAGAAATAGGTCGGTAAAATATGCTCGATGATTTATTAAGATCGCCTTCATCGATGTTTCTTTTCGATATTTAGGTTTAAGTCGAGTAATGGTAATCCAACGAGTACAACGGAAGCATCGTCGGTAGAGCCGACGCAGAGAACGCGAGGTCGTTTCGGAGGATCTTCGAACGGAGGTGGCTTTAAGAGGCCGAGACCTGGTCAGAAGACGTCGCAACAACAACCGGTAGAGGAGGATGCTGTTCAGAAGGAATCCGTAGGTTCTGTGGCAGCTGAGAAGCCTAATGGTTCGTCTCGTGGAAGGTTCCGTAGTACGGTTGGTTCTCGAAGTGTCTCAACGACGTCATCACCCACCACTGGTACCAGTAGTAACAGCAATAATGGCGCTTCTTCGGCTGGACCATCAGGAATTTCACGTCCTTCTTTCAACAAGCTCAACATCAATCGAAAACGTGGAAGACCTACCGCAGCCCCATCGACCACTAGTCAGTCCGGCGAAGATAGTCAAGAAGAGATTGGTCAAAGTCCGACCGCGGAAAGTGCAACTGTCAGTACGTTGTCATCGTCCCCATTAAAACCTGCTGTACGTTCGAGACTACCAGGACCTGGAAGTGCCGGAAGTCCGGGTAGATTACCTATAGTTAGACCACCAGCTGGAAGATTGAATTTAAGACAGAAACCAGGCCAAGCTACTACTCTGGGTACATCTACGACTAGTACACCAGAGGAAGTAGCCGAAGGATCTGTGGAAGAGCCAGCTGGAGAAGGGACTGAGGAAGAAACGCACGAGGTTAGTCGATAATTAGTTTTAATTTTCGAATATATCGACGAATTTCATCGTCGAAATAGTCTCTTTGTTTTACTACTCACGAGATACTGGTAAGGACACAGATTAAATATAAGAATATATAAGACGATGATGTCATTATCTAACGCAAAGTTCTCTCTCTCTCTCTCTCTCTCTCGAGTCTACTTTCACTGGATGGCCTTTCGAAATGTCATCGACGAAGAGACTCTCGAACACTTTTAATCTTTCGACCTTCTTAAACGTCGCTAGTCACGAAAGAGAATCATCAACCATTTCTTAGAAGAGAAAGAGAGAGAAATAAATGTGATATAAACTTCACATTCTAAGAACGAATTATTGTCGTCACGCAGGCGCCTGCCGAGACGAATCCACCATTGGCATCGAAGCCAACGACGGTCAATCCATTGAACAAGCTCAGAAATAGGAATCGACTTCAGATACATCCAAAAGCAACGACTAAGGGGCCATCGCCGGTTGCTGCTTCCAGACGTTCACCTTTGTTACCACGTCGAAAACCAACCGTGACGGAAGCACCGCCAGCTATTCAACAGAACAATAGTCAAGAAGAAACTTCCGAAGAGGAGAATGGATCAGCTGGTGCGGTCTCTGCCGATAACGAACAAGCGACGGAATCTTCGAGTTCGGCTGAATCCAGCACAGCTGCTAGCACGAAACACGAAGAAACTAGAGGTTTCGGTGGTTTGCTTGCACCGAGACGTAGGATAGCACCAAGACGTCCAGGTCAAATAGTCTCTCGAGAATAGATAACCCAGACAATCGATGATAACGAGGACGACGACGACGACGATGATGATGATGATAATGATGATGATGATGACAACAGCAACGACGATATATCTTATGTCGCGCTGTTAACAAGACGACGATCCAAGTAGCGAAAAATATGATCGAGAAAAATAACCGATTAATTTTTTTTTTTTATGGATATACGTATTATACATACGTATTATCGATATATTATCTATTAATTATCTCATAATAATCATCGAGTTCTCGCGTTCGGTCTCAATATATATCTTAAATTTTTTATCTTTCCTTTTTTTTTCAAATAATTATTTAGATCAATCGCTACTTGGACGGAAACACCAAGATGGTAGCTACATTGTTATTTCTTTTTTTTTTCATTTTTTTTCTTTCGAACCTTCACGAAACCCCTCTAACATAAGTTTCGTATCAAGTCATTTAAAATAATATAATCGACGTTATCGGCGAGCGACGAGGTTAAGCCATTTTATAATTTATCTGATTACATATAGCTGAGAGATGAAAATCATTCGTAAGATAAACGTTTCGTTCGTTTCCTTTCGTGCAATTCGTTTAATGCAATATCTCTAACCATCTTCGCGCTCTTTTTCTATGGAGATAGAATAGAGCGTTCAGTAACCTTTATAGGTTCTTCGACATTCGCTGCACCTTTTTGTTCAACTCGATAGAGGAATTCAATCGATCGTGGGCGCCTATTTGTAAAACTATTTATCCGTTCCTTATTGTCGTATCTTCAACGTGTGCAAACACAAACACATGTACATGCATACACACAAACGCGCGCAGACGTATCACGTATACGCGCACACACAGAGATAGAAATATATCGTGCTTATTTGAATATATCAAAGTTTTAGTTAAGAGGTCGAACGAGATGGAACACAGCAAAGATGACCTTTACAATTTTTTCTTCTTTTTTTTATATATACATATATGTTTTACGTTTAGTCGATACGGGAGAATCTCCTAAATCATTTTTTTTTTGGGTTCCTTTTTCATTAAAAATGACCTCATCGTTACGTATAATCGACATCACGAATCAAAAAACGTGTCGCATTAAAAATAACGCACACACAAAAAAAGACACACGTAACGTACACTCGTAAGATATCAACGATAAAAACAAGCTCTTTACTATTCCGTTCTACGCGTATTATTAATACGTATAAAATATTTTAATAATCAACGCTCGTACGGTCGTGCTGTAATTCGCGTTATAAATGATTAACGAGACAGCGTGTAACATTGACGCGCATAGCAAATGAAAAAAAAAAAATTAAAATATGCGCGTGTAGCCTTCCACCCCGGCCCACTTCAGCAATACGATACTTTTGTAAGCCATGTTCCATGAGAATACTCTGTAAATATTGCTATTAAATTTATGTAAACTATTATTTACGAGCGTTAGATATATACACATGTGTGTATGTATATATCAAACTCGTTTGTTTCCGTATACAATTAAAAAGAGAAAAGTGTTTCTTTAAGATAATACTTTTAGAAATAACACATGTATACACGCACACACATACATACATACATATAGCACGTGTATTTTAATCCGTAAAAGATGATAGATTACAAAAACTTTCTCCAACATTTAAACTACCGTGATATTCGAGTAAGTGTTGGGTAATATTTAATTTGATTTAAAGATTAACGATTACGATTAAAATCTTTCATTATCAATCGGAATGACGATTAAATCTTCATAATATGTGTATAATCATATATTAAATAATTAAATTAGTTATTTAACGGTAAGCGATTTAATTATATTCGCCATTGTGGACTAAGAAAATTAATCAAAACGATAGGAATTAGATGAAGATAGTTTTACTAGGAAGTAATTGGCCGAGAAGTTTTTTGCCCTTTTCTTCTTCTTCTTTTTTTTTAATTTTCTTTTTTAACGATGATTTTAAAAATGGTTTAACGATTAATATTCAACGACTATATAAGAAATTCGTCAATGTGTAAGTCTACGGAATAGTTTGTGAATGATTCACAATGCGTCTACAAAGTATTTCAACGTCAATGTGCGATGAGGTATCTACGATGAGGTTCGTCAATGATTCGTAGTGTGACTCGACAAAGTGCATGTCGAGTGAGAGGATTCGACGATCCATCGATAAATTATTCTATATAAAAGAATAAAAATACATATACGAAAAAAAAGAAAGATTAGTTTCATTGATCGAACTAATGATCGAAGATGTACGTTTAACTATTGGATGAAAGAATGAAATATTTCAACGGTAATTGTTAATTGTTAATTTTCGATATCGTCGTGTGCTATGGAATATACACGCGTATTTAGATATAGTCGAGTATCGATATAGAAGATAACAATGAAATCTTTCGTATCAACTTGGTGCATTCTCATTGGTAAAAAAATGGCGCGGCAACGAGTAGTAATTCTTCGTTCGTCCGCTAGGTTCGCTAGGAACGGTTCAAAGTGAACTACAAATAAAAGAAAGCGTCAGCAAAGATGGTGAAGTCGAAGGACGGAGCTAAGCATTCTTAACGATCAAATGTCTAAATTAGCGGTGAAGAATACATTAAGAGTCGGTCAACATGTAAGTGTCGATTCACGAGGGATCTGCTCGATGTGAATAAAGCACTTGTCAGCTCTCGAGAAAAGCAGCTCGGAAAGACGTCGAGTAAGGTACGAGGAATAGCTGCTTGCACGCTTTGTTTATGAAGATCAGCTGTGTTACCAAACATACGCGTCAATTTCGTTTCTGCATTTTTCAACGTATCTATTTTCGTCGAGATAAAGGTCACGCGTTAATATTACGACGTAGCGACGATCCAAGGAACGACGCTAGGTTATAGCCTAGCGTTTTATTCTTTTCTATTGGAAATCCTACGAGATGATAGCTTTTTTTTCATTCGACAAATTTTCGAGAAACGACGCATCGAGCGTTTCCCACTTTCGACGTCTTTAGCACGATAATCCCAAATGCGATTATTTTCTTTGTTCTCCGATCGTTATCGTTTGGATCAAATGGGTATTGCGACAAAGCCTTTCTTCGAAACATCTCTCCAAGAGTATCCTCTTTCTTCTTGCTGCTTCAGTCATTTACATTTTCGATTACAGACTTTGACAAGACAGAGTAACCTACCTGTTTGTACATTTACATTAAGAAAATAAACATCATGAGAGGAGGAAGAAGGACCGATATTGTCTTCTTTGCAAATCAGAAAGTAGGAGCATGGATAAGCTATTGGTCGAGCAAGCGATAGAGTCTATCGTGTTTATAAAGGTGACTTTGCTGTTAATACGATAGCATTAGCATTAGGTATAATAAAATGGCTTGACTCGTGGTTAGTCCATCGACTCCAAGCACTTCAACTCCTTTTGCCATCTTCATATATTTTATTTCTTTTTCCTTCTTTCACCAAGATTATTTCTTCTGTCCCCTTGTCTCTTCCTCGTCCCTCTCTCTAGCCGCTACTTTTTCTCTTTCTCTCTTTTCTTTTATCTTTCCTCTTTGTTATTAGCGAGCGTATTAGCAACATTAGGTTTATAAAGTTTTATTACAGCTAATATTAGCCATTAGAAACACGTCAAAGATCGTATGGTTATTTATAAATTGCATCGTATCGAGGTCTTCTACAAGATTTGTTTTAATGTACTATTGGCAAACCTAAGCGTATATTAAGAATCAAAACGGCCATGAATAAGCATCATTTTAGTGGCCGTCTCTCCGTCCTTCTCCTAACATATTTGGTACATAATCTGCATTTTAGATGCAGATTTGGGAGCAACTTTCCACCAGTAGTTAAATAAGCTTAATGACATGAAAGAATGAAACGAGATACCGTCATTACCTGTGTGGAGCCAAACCGAAGAGCAAAAACGGTAAGGCTCCATCTCTAAGGTTCGATCGTATGTCATATATAAATGTTTGCATGTACGTTGTATCGTATTCTTTGTTAGAATTATCGATATATCCATATTGATATTATTCTCGTATATATAATACACAGTGTCAATGGTTTAAACGTTAGTAAGCAGTGTCTTCCACTACCGTAGATGTAACGTCTGGTCTTGAAAAATTCATAGCCTGTTTAGTGATCTTTGTGTCATTTTTGATATATTCGTGGCACGTTAATCTTGACCGTCTATGATCTATGTAAATTTCATTCGACGACTGTCTACCAATGCACGATCGTTTCTTATACTTAACATTTGCAGATGACAACTGTATTGGATGGTAGCTATCAACAGCTCGAGCCTTACGACGAGGGCGAGGGTGACGGTGACGATGACGACGAACGCGAAGAAACGCCTCAAGAATCGGGTGTAATGATACACGTAGTACCAGAGGGAAACAAAGCGAGATGGAATCATATAGAAGATTTGGATTCTTTCTTCACGAGAATGTATCATTATCATCAAAAGCATGGTTTCGCATGCATGATGCTTCAAGAAATTTTTGAATTAGGACAGTTCATTTTCGTAGTCACCTTCTCCACGTTTCTCTTTCATTGTGTCGATTATTCCGTACTGTTCAAGTAAGTGCATTTTATATTGACCACCGAGATGGTGGTCAAAGTACGAATCTGTTGCGACACGATATGACAACGATATTTCTCTTCTCTTTATTCTCTTATCAAAGTGTTTTTGTATCCTTTTTATAGAGATAAGATGGTAAACAAACCGCAGAAAATATCGATCAACGATGCCATATTGTCAACAGGGGAATGCACAGCTTCTATGGGATTGATCACGTGGATTTGCATTTTAGTAGCAGCTATTTTTTGGATTCTACGTGCCGTTAAAGTTCTCTATCACCTTACTCAGTTTTGGGATATAAAATTATTCTTTAATGTAGCACTAAAAATCGAAGACTGTGATTTGGATAATCTAACATGGCACGAAGTGCAAAAGAGAGTAAGAGAAGTTCAGAAAGAACAGGAAATGTGTATTCATAAAAGAGAACTCACGGAATTAGATATATATCATAGGATATTAAGATTTAAAAATTATATGGTGGCTATGATCAACAAGTCGCTGTTACCGGTGCGACTGAAGGTCCCTGTTATCGGCGAAGTCATTTTTATGACAAGAGGATTGAAGTACAATATGGAACTACTGTTATTCTGTACGTATTCGGATGTTCGTAAGATCATAGTACGAAGGAGTTATAATTAATTCAACAATGACCTTTGCTCGTTCGTTTCGCCATAGGGGGACCATGGTCGCCTTTCGAAAATAATTGGCACTTGAAGGAAGATTATAAGAAACTATGTAAGAGGCAGGAACTGGCGCGAACGCTATCGAAACATATTTTGTGGGTGGGAATAGCAAATTTTGTATTGTGCCCGTTAATTCTCTTGTGGCAGATCCTCTATTCATTTTTCAACTACGCCGAAGTGAGTCGTCGAATAACATAATCGAGAAATCCTGCACGTTCGATCTCGAAACGGATAATAACGATCGAGCGTTTTCTAGCAGCTATCGTACTTCATAAAATATCATTTTTAATTGTAGATTATAAAGAGAGAGCCAGGTACTCTGGGAACAAGAATGTGGTCTCTGTACGGTCGACTTTATCTTCGTCATTTCAACGAACTCGATCACGAATTAAATGCCCGCTTAAATCGTGCCTACCGTCCAGCTTCGAAGTACATGAGCATATTCACTTCACCTATAATGACGGTTATTGCAAAAAATGTTGCATTCGTAACTGGAAGTATACTAGCTGTTCTATTGATATTGACGGTATACGACGAAGACGTTTTAACGGTCGAGCACGTTTTAACGACTATGACCATATTGGGAGCGATGGTAGCTGGTTCAAGAGCATTCATACCCGATGAAAATTTAGTATGGTGTCCAGAAGCGTTATTGACCGCTGTGCTAGCACATACGCATTATAGGCCGGACAGTTGGCGAGGTCATGCTCATATGCAAACTACAAGAGCACAGGTAGCTCAACTCTTCCAATACCGTGCTGTTCATTTATTGGAAGAATTGATATCTCCTTTATTAACACCATTTATTTTGTGCTTCCACATGAGACAAAGAGCTTTAGATATCGTTGACTTTTATCGTAATTTTACTATCGAAGTGACTGGCGTTGGTGACGTATGTAGTTTCGCTCAGATGGATGTACGAAAACATGGAAATCCAATGTGGCAAACTGTTGCTCAAAGTCCTATAGACGATCGTAATACAGGATACGATAATCCTGGATATATCACCGACGCAGCCAAGTTACACGTTCCGATGTCTAATCAATACACCCAAGCCGAGGATGGTAAAACCGAGTTATCGCTGATACACTTTACGTTGACGAATCCGGAATGGAAGCCACCGAGTCACGCGGAAAACTTTGTCGCGGCCTTGAGAGAGAGAGCGAAAAAGGAAGTAAATGGTGTACCGACCGATGTAAACCCATTGCTCGCAAGTTTGAACAGTTTATCTGGTTTAGGACCTGGAGTAAGTATGTCGAAACTTGACTATGTTTTCAACAAGGGAAAAGCAAACAACGAGAATTATTCTTTTACAGTACAACGACTTGGTATCGAATATTATTCGAAGTACGATGATAAACCAAGTCAGCGTTCCCAACGTAAGCAGTGCGTTTACAAATCAGGCTGGTATTTTAGGTGCTTCGGTCCCGATGGACGAAGCATCCATCAGTCAAAGATCGGACAATATTTCATATCCTGTGCGTCGTGGTTTGAGGAAGGCTGAAGGTCCGTTGCACAATGATAAAGGATTTTTATACGGATTGCAACAAGGCATATCGAATCAATCTCTTGGTGCATCCGTTTTTGGATCGGCAAACGAATTAGCTACGGATCTGTCGGTACCGATAGAATTAACTGCAGCTGATATGTCACTATCTACATTGTACCTGCACGAGCTTCATCACAGACAAGTAAACCAGTCTCTCTCTCTCTCTCTCTCTCTCTCTCATTCTTTCTCTCTGTCTTTCTCTATCTTTCTCTCTCTTACCTGTTTAATATTGAACGTAAAATCACCATATTCGATGTGTAGGTACGTAGGCGAGGCTATCAAGAAATGGCGACAAGAAGTGTGTGGCAACGAAGTCCAGTCCAAGAATTAGCAACGCTTCCTGAAGTCAGACAAGAAAGAGCTCCTTTACTGCTACATCAAGACTCTTCTATAAGAAATAATAGAGAATCCTAGCGTAACGGTCGACGATGATCGTTCGACATTGGAAATTTCTAGTTAATTCATGCTTCTCGGTTTTAGATAAAACGTGAGAAATATAAATATATATGTATATTTTTTCTTCTTCTTATTTTTTTTTTTTTTTTTTTTTTTTTTTTAATTTTTTTGTGATTTATTCTTTAAGACTCTTTATAAAGTAAACATTTCGTGATTCATTTTATGATAGAAAAATACGCTCTAGACGTAAGTCGGTCGAGAGTTAATAGAGATATTATAGTCTGGCTCTCTTTCTCTTTCTCTCTGTCTCTCTGTCTCTCTTTCTCTTTTTTTCTTTCTATCTCTCTCTCTCTCTCTCTCTCTCTCTCTTCTTTTCCTTTCTTTATCTTTCCTTATATAAATTTAATTCTTATAGCTATGTGAACATTTTTTCTTTTTTTTTTTTTAGAATAGATTTATTTAACCGAGTATCGATATTATAGTGCATAAAGAAGGATTTTCGCGCCGAGATCAACGATCAAATAATATGCCTATGCTCGTGGCGAAGGGGCCTATTCTGGTGTGATTTTTTAGATTTGAATTCGTCAGAAATAATCGCTTGTGTTAATTTTTGTCCGGTGTATCGAGTTGTTGAAATTTGTAATCCGTATTAGAAAAAGAAAATTATTGAAAAAGAAAAAAAAAACGAGATTGCTCTTTAAAACGATGGACAGATACTAACATGGAACGATAAAATAATGATGATGATGATGATAATCAGTAATGATGATAATGATGATGATGATGATGATTATGGTGATTATGATAATGATAATGATGATAAATAGTAGATAAAAATTACTTCGACGAGATCCAATGCAGATAATTTAAAGGATATACATATGTATATACATATATATATATACATACATATATATACATATATATATATATATTTATCTTGGAATCGTTTGTTCATTGATTACTTCGTACTACGATTATCGTCACGAACGTGATGATTGTCACATCGTGTATCGTAAACAATAATCTACAGACTTTAATTTTTTTGTCCTCTTTTTTTTTTCCAATGCCACGATTCTCTCTAGTCATATGAAAATAATAAAAATAATATCGTTTTATGTAGCGCATGACGAATATATATTGTATTTAATCTTTTTTATCGAAACGTAAAGTCTATTTATAAATATCTCGTCGCTCTCTGTGCTACTATTAATAAGCGTGGCAATTGAATTTTTTTTAATCTGCTTCGTTATTATATTAGGTAAATGATACAACTCTCAGACACAAGTGTAAATATTGTTGCACGACGAACTTGAAAAAAAAAGAAGAAAAGAAAAAAAAAAGAACACGAAACTCGAGAATTAATTTCTCCATGTTTCTTTTTATTTCTTTTTATTTTTATTTATTCTTTTTTTTCTTTTTTAATTTATCAGAAGGTTGTCATTAACGCATATATTATTAAAAAGAAATGAATGGCTATATATGTATATATATATATATATATATACACACTTACACAAGCATATATATATGTATATATACATACATATATATAAAATATATATATATAAACACATACGTATAAATATGTAAACTAAAAAGTCACGTTAAAAAAAAAAAGGGAAAAGCAATATCGAAAATAAGTTTAGATATCCTATTTGGTTCGACGAACATTTTCAAATCTCGCACCATTGTCAATCCTCTAATCTCCCATCCCTTCTAATATTATTACGAAAGGAAAAAAATTTGATCCTTCGAGCGAATCGATTTTTAACACAATTAAGATTAATCTTTTGCTAGACAAGTCTTATATAAATGTGATCATTGAAAGAAAAAGATGTTACAAATATATAATGGTTATCTGTAATTTACGAGTATAAAACACGAATAAAAATAAGTTTCTTAAGAAATTTCAAAAAATCTTTACCTCCGATTCGATGAGAAGAACCACGCTTAGCGGAACATTTGAGAAATTTGAAAATCTGTTAAAAGAAAAGAAGATCGCTCAACATATACGTAAGATCGAACGTGATTGGTCGATTCGTTAATAAATACTTTATAAACGACATTTGATTGATATAACTACGAAAAGACAAATGGATGAATTAAAAAAAAGCAAAAAAATAAATGAATCAATTTTTTCTATCGATTTATTTTATAATTAATATTTGTTATACATATTTTATTAATTAACACGTAAAAAATTATTTATAATATTAGAAAATCTCTCATTGGCTGTAATCTTGTAAGAAGAAATCTGATTCGTCGAACCGAGCCTCGAAGTGCCTCTAGTTTGACTTTTAGGAAGCTCTTTAAGTGATCGTCATTTAGAATTTCAAAAGGAATAATAACTTTATTATTGATGAATTTATGTAAAAAAAATTCTAATTTAAATTTCTCCAATTTAGTATGTATTATTTCGTGAAATCGTGGCGAAACAAACGACGCATACGTGTACATATCGCGAGTGTTCACAAAAAAAAGGTTCATGAGTGTGGATAAATAAATGAACAAGTGAAAGAAAAAAGAAAAACGAAACAAGCGACCAAAGAAAGTGCATTGCAAAAATGAAGAGAAAAAAGAGAGGTAAGAAACGATACATGAATTATACATATTTTTTATTTTATTTTTTCCTTCCATTAAATCTTTTATTCAAAAGTAATCTTTTGTATTTTTGATGTATATTGTGAAATGATAGCGATATCAAAGAAACAGTTAACAGATGAATTAAGAAATGCCATTATTTGAATTACGATAAAAGATCTCGATTATCGAAATCGTTCTTTTTTCTTCCGGTATCCTTCGTGATAAATTTCTTACCACTTTTTACGAAAATATTTACGACAGACCTTATCGAGTTACGTATTCATTAATTAACATTGATTATTGTGGTTGATCAAAGATCATTATTATTATTATTAATAAAACTTTATACGTGTTATCACGTAATTTTTTTAAAAGTTAATATCATGGACGGCTGAATTGAGGTTATTTCTTCGTCCTGCGAATTTCATAATTCGAAAGAAGCTTTGCATTAAAACTCGAGAAGTTTGATATATTCCCATACATTTCTAAAAAAATATTCGCAGAAAATTTGTCATAAGCGATTAAAATCATAAACCATGACGTTATTTGTATGATCAATCAATCGAAATATTTTATTTTGTTACATCGATGAGTAATATTGGAAATGGACATTGATCCAATTCGTCGTTATATTTTAATTTCCGACGGTTTTCTTATTATTTTCAAATGTTAAAATGGATTGATTTTGTTTAATGCATCACGGGTTTGTAGGTAAAATTATAACGAGCATTTCTAATGTATATTTGGCAACAGAATATCAACAATAATAATTACAATAATTAACAGCGCTTATTGCGAAATTAATTATAAAAGCGTTCGTATGAAATGTGTTTTTATTTTAAAGGTAAACGTTGTATGTATTGAAATATTTTTTTATATTTATAGATATTGGTTGGAAATAGCCAATATAAAAAAAAAGAACGAGGAGGTCATTACGTATTATAAAAAGCAAAGGAGACAAAAAACTTCTTTCCAGTTGGGATGATATAAAAAAAGAAATCCTAGAACGTTTGACGATTAAATGTAGTTTAGATGTTTCTTTTTTTTTATTGCCTAGAAACAGTGATTCATTTTCACAAAGTATATTCTTGGTACAATATAATGATTCATGAAATATTGTTATATTCTTTTTTTTTCAATAATGATTGTTATAAAACTAATTGATCTTTTTATAACGAAGAAACTAGTGGAATTTTTGAAATAACGGTATTTTAAATATCTTAAATAACATAGTTTTATATATTCATATCTATAAATTTTTTTATAGATCTTTTTTTTTGGATAAGACGGAATTGTTAGAAAATTATCGATTTGTAATTTGGTAAATAATATACGTGTGTGTAAAAATAACAAGGATTGCATTGCTATTGTAATATGGAAAAGCAAATCTGATCTGTACTTTTGAATATAGACTATGATACTAAAGAAAGGATCGAAGATAAGTTGAAAGTCTTTAAAGACATTGTATAAAGAAAGCATTCCATAGATTTTATATTCGCTTGTCATTTTCGTAGAAGAAATAACAAAGGATCAACTGTGTTTCAATTATTTTTTTCAAGTGTGCCATGTTGAATGTTTTGGTAGTAAAACAGTTGAAAGAAAAGTTTCAGACGGTTTGTAAAATGTTCATAAAAAAATGGAATACTTAATTTATAAATGTTTGTAAGATTATTTATTTTTATAATTATTTTAGATATCCATAGAATATAAATTAGAAGAGAAGGTTTTGGATGTTGTAATGATATGTCTGTATCATTTTGTAATACTCATATACGAGGTACGTTAAAAAAAGTAATGAGACTTTTTATACAAATATTTATATACGACTGAATAAAAAAAATTATACGTTATCTCTTTTAAAATAGTGCCCTTGAGAAGCTACACACTGCCAGAGACGTTGCATCCATTCTTGGAAATAATGCTGAAATCTTTAGCTACCACTGCTTTTAGTTGATTACAATTTTTTGGATTTCACAGTTCTAAAATGAGATATCTTAGGATGGCTTTTAGTTTTTATGTAAAGAAAAAAGTCGCATAAATTTAAATCAGGGAAATATTTTTGTTGGGAAAAAACTCATTTACAAGAAAAATTTTTTGTAATCAATTTAGCACAAACCCTACTCATACTCAAATTATTTATGAGTGAAAATATGAATAATTTAGTGAGTTAAATTTAATTCATTAGAATCAATCTATCAAACGACGATCTTACACGAGAGTCTTTTATTATTGCAACAATTTTTTCGTTTTTTAAAATATAAGATCTTACAGAACGAAGTTTCATTTTCTACAGTCTCATTGTCGTTCACAGATTCATCTGTTTTCATATCACCTTACGTTCTGGACGAAGCTTGATCTCCGAAAGCAAATTTCAATTTATTAAACGTTGCGTCCTCTTGAACTTTAACGCAAAATTTACTAGCATAACGTGTAAATTGATATGTTGTTGTTCCATTTCCGTAACATGCCATTGAAACATATTTTCATAAAATTTGTTATGAAATCGCTCGTGTTGGTTCGACCGAATTGAAATTGATATTGAAAGTAGAGATGTATGTCTCAAATAACATAGCCTTATAAATGCTATAATCAATGTCTACGTTATACCATTTGAAAAATTGTCTTACGTTAGCTTTTATACGTGAAATGATCGTACGAAGCATTGCTAGATATTAGTAAATTAAATATATATATTTCTTTTTTATTTATAAACAAGTTATATAACCATTACAAATTTCTCCATTGTTAAAACATTTAACTAAAGGCACTGTTGGAACACATTTTTTAAATATCACATCGAGCGTTTCTTCAACTTTACATTGTTTTTAAAGGCCCTCAATTTATCTTCGATCTTTTAGTATCACAGTCTGTATCCAAAGATACAGATCAGGTTTGCATTTCCGTATCACTTATTGTAATAGCAGCGCTAAATCAAGTTTATTTATTATAAATGTTTAGTATAATTGTATCCATAAATCTGCGATGCATTAGACAGATTCAATCAATTTTAATATTTAATTATATATAAGAATATAATATTTCAATTGATTCATCAAACAAATATTGTAAACAATATTATATCAAGAGACCTGTGTATGATTTTAGTTGTTTATTGAAGAATGACAAATTTTCTGTAAATATATCATAAATGTATGAAAATAAATTGAACTTTTCGAGTTTTAATGTAAAACCGAATTAAGAGCTTCGTGAGAAGGTCTAATAACCTTGTTTCGAGTATTCATATTAATATAATAGTTAAAAAATATTAAACAGCGCTCTACTATTATCAACTGAAAACTATAAAACAGAACTCTACTATTATCGACTGTGTTATACCGATCGGTACAGTCAATTCTTTCTATTATCGATCGAATTTAATAGGTCGATATAGTAAATTTCTTTTTGATATAATTAGTTAAATGGAAATCTCGTATTGTCCATTATATCACTTAGTCGATAAAAGCAATGCTGACTTGTTCTACTCGATTAATAAATAATTTAATATATATAACTTTTTTCTATTACACACATCGTATTTCTATGACACACATGTCTGTATGTTTATATAAGTATGTAAGGCAAAAAGAAGAAAGAAATTTTTATTAATACTGCTTATATAAATATTACAATTTTTATAAGACTACCATATATGAAACTTGTCCTTTATAGAAGAAGCTGTATATTGTTATAGCTACTATACAGGACCGGTTTTGGGCTGTTCAATCGCTCATGTTCTAGAGATATTTGGTCAATTGGATTACCTATCAATATGGATCGATAAAAAATTCATAACCATATCGAACCGATAGAAATCTACTAAATTATTTTTACGAGAGCTTCATATATTTGATGGGGAATGGGGTAAGATAAAAAAGATGTATAAAACTATTTCATACGCACTTATTTTAATTCTATTACTTAAATAGTATTTACTCAGAATCGACCTTGGTTAATACATTTTAATTCGCACCAAACGAATCATTAAAAATCTTTCACTAATATATTTTCTAAAAAATTAATAATCACTGTGACGATTAGACAATAAGAACGCATAGAGAAAAATGTCAATGATCCGTCGTTTACATCGCGTCGTTTTTGATTCTCAAGATAAAACTTGAGATTAATAGAAAACACAAATATTATATTCGATCATTTCACTCGTGTTTTTTTGCAAATGATCTTTCAAACTCGATTGATCAGTTCTTGTTCTCTCTTGTTCCTCCTTTGTTCTTCTCGCTTTTACTGTTATCAACCATTCATATCAGCAATGATAGTTCCTCGAAATTCAGTCTGTAATTCCGGTGCAATCGTTTTCAAAACATTCTCGATGTTCTTGCAAGAATTAATGTAGATTATTTCTTGTCCGCGTAACGATAGATCGTTCGCCAATAATTTTATATTCTGAAATGAAATGAAATGAAAGAAAATTAAAGACGATAGTACGTTCGAATATTTTATACGTTGATGGACTTTTTTAACGAAATTAATTTTTTATTTCTTTTTATCTATCGCAAAAAAAATTAATTATTAGTTTATTAATCGGATTAATATTTGCTAAGTATAAATTGATCTAATGGATTGGATGAAGGGCGCCGGCCAAGATCAACAAATATTGTATATCTACAGACATAAATATCTAAATAAATATTGTCAGATTGTCTACTTTCTGACAGAATTTCCATTAAGATACGAGTAAATATTACTAAAAGTAATATATTGATATAGTACTAATTCGTAAAAATATTATTAGTCATTTATTTAGATATAAAATACAATTTTCATTTTATTGACCCAAACCAGTAAAAATTCTGCAGTATCACGATTCTTTTCTCTCTTTCTCTCTCTTTCTCTTTTCTTTTTTTAGAACACGAAGTGGGGATTATGAAAGTGATCCTGAACAGTATATATATATATTTTTTCGAGATATTTCGAGTATTTATGGTCGGGAATGATTTAAAAGTTATAATTATGAGAGTGTGTGTGTGTGTATATATATATGTATGTATGTATATACTCATCTTACCTTTGCAACAGTAACATCAATTCTCTTAAGATTCTTTAAGTCCAGTACAACATTGCAATCATTTTTTTCAGAAAGTTTCATTATGTTGGCACGTAGATGTTCCGCTGCTGGGAAAGCAATAGCTTCTTCGGGAATTATATATATTATTCGTTGATCGCCGTTCTAAGAAAAGATGTAAAAAGAAAAAGAAGAACAAAAAAACATGGGTACATGTGTATAAATGAAAAGAAAAATTAATAACAAAATTTTTCTTATCCTTTAGCAGACCTGTTCGATCCTCGTTTCGAAGGATGGCTTTGCCGAAAAGTATAATAATGTCACTAGGTTAGAAACTATACCAATGGCTATTCCTAATTCAAGGCCAAGGAAAATACATGATAGGAATGTCACTATCATGACAACAAAATCTACCTCTAAAAAATTTGCATATATATATTATTAATAGGATTATATTAATAATGGAATATAAATAATTTTAATGATATAATTATATTTATATATAATTCGATATTATAATAATATTTTTCTGTTGAATTTTATAATACATAGGATCGGTCTAATAATAATAAATATAATTATATTATTGAGTTATTTCTAATAAAATTAACAAAAAGATATTTAAACGATATTATTTGATTGTAATAATAATGAGATTTATTTGACTTACTTTTCGCACGCCATATTAATAAATAAGTACTAAAATCGAGTAGATAGTACATGGCAAATATTATAACACCAGCCAAAGTAGCCTTAGGAATATAACGGAAGGTATTTGTCAAGAATCCTGCAGCGAGCAGGACGAGACAACCTGTAAAAAATAAACAGAAAGGAAAGAAAAAAACAATTAATTATATTTGTAAGAATGAATTATAATGTTAATTGTATTTATAATATTTATAAGAATTACCTGTGAATAGACCGCCAAGAGGTGTCTTTACACCTGACGCATGATTGACAGCTGTTCTTGTGAAGGATCCTGTAATTGGCATCGATGATACGAAAGATCCTAAGATATTACTGATTCCAAGAGCAAACATCTCTTGAGTTGCATCCAGAGATTTTCCTTTTGCTGAAAATATAAAAGGAAAAAAAAAAATAGGAATTTAAATTTTTATAAAAAGTATCATATTCATTTATTATTAATATATATATATTATTTTGCTTATTTAATATTATTATTAATATTTTTCTAAAAATATATATATATATAATGCATATTGTTAGTTTAATACGTAACTTGTTTGCTATTAATTAAACAAATTAATTCGATCATTTAATTTTTGAATATAATTTAAAAGAATAATATTTTTTCATAAATCTGTCTCGAAAGAACTCACCAAAGACCTTGGCAATTGCTATATGTTCTATAGTAGAAATAATAGAAATGGAAATGATCGTCGATCCCATAATCGTTATCATTTCCACAAAATTATATGTTTTATTTTTGAATGTCGTTGAAAAAGGTGGTAGCTTGAACGGTGGTAAACCTTTACCCATTGATCCTAAGTATCACATAAAACATTAGAAGAAATTTACAAATGAATAAGATCCATGATGACAATTTCGAAAACTTTCTTTTACCTGTAAGTTTGAATATTTCATATCCATTATAATGAAATACGTAAGCTATAATGGTTCCTGCGACAACGACAACAGCATTTCTTGCCGAAATTAAAATCCATAAAACTTTTTGCAACCAAGTACCATCTCGCTTCCCAGGTAATTTCTATTATAAAAAAATAAAAAGAAAAAAATAAAAGAAAATAAAAATGGTATAATCTCTGATAATTCTGATCGACTAATACTCGCCAGATATATGTACATATATTAAGTGTTATTGCGATAAGTAGTACTATCATTTGAATTATCGAAATTTATCATTGATATTAAATCATTATTGATACAAGAAAGAAGTAAAAATATCTTATTGAAAGAAACTTCTTTTTTTCCTTCTTTTTTGATTGTTTTGTTTTCTTTTTTTTTTATTGGGTAACGACGTCTACGTAATTACTAAATACATAATGCATTTAATTAATATTTATAAAAATTACTTATTATAAGAAAACAAATTTCTTCGGACGTGGTAAAACGATCCATCGTAATTGAATGAATATTCCCGAAGATCGCTTATTAAGTGTCACCTTATGTGATTAAAAATGTTTCTCTCTCGTTTTATTTTATATCTATATAAAATATTTATACAAAAGTATTGAAATAAAAAATATTTATATGAAGGCGATATTCCGATGAAATATCGAAACCTCGTACAACCTAACATATTATATTCTAAAAATATCTATCTTGCCTTGAAAATAGCTAAAACGATGATCGTGCAAATACCCAAGATCGTGTCCTGATACCTGATCGCGTTTAAATTCGAGAAGACCTGCTCAACGGAATCTAGAAAGCCCTCGGTTCTTCCTGGTATACCAAAAAGTTGTTTAAATTGCGACGAGGCAATATTAATCGCAGCGGCAGAAGTGAACCCAGTTATAACGGGAAGAGAGATGAAGTCCAAAAGGAAACCTGTAAATAATTATTTCTTTGAAATAGTTAGATTATAAGTTTTTTTTTTTTTTATTAAGAGAGAAAGAGAGCTAACGATAAGTCTAATTGAAATTTTTTTTGTACAAAAATATTCTTTCGACGTACCCAAGTGAAGTATGCCTGACAGCATTATGATACATCCTTTTAAAAATGCTAGCAATATCGCCATGTTCGGGCCATAATTCAATACAAATGATTGTACCATAGTTGCCATAATAGCTGTCGTCCCTATAGTTATGTTCTTGCAAGATCCAAAAATGATATAGACGAAGGAAGCCATAAAACCAGCGTACAAACCATACTAATAGGTATCATGATACATAAAATAATTGAAAATATATAATTCGTGTTAACTCGTGTTAATGAGGCACATGTTGATAAAGGATGCGAAGTAATTTACCTCGGGACTTAGTCCAGCAACGATGGCATAAGCGATTCCTTGAGGTATTGCTGTAAGACCTACAGTTAAACCAGCGAGCGCATCGTGAATTAACCATGTCAATTTATATTGTGGTAACCATGTACAAATCGGTAGTCGAGGTTTGAGATAATGTTGACAAACATTATTTATTGTTAACATGATCGCTGAAGCAAAGTAAAGTTAAATTTTTATATCTTCTTCATACTGATTTATTGTATTTCATTTTTTATTCATATATTTTTTTTTTTTTTTTTTTTTTATAAGAAACGAAATAGAAAGATACGGAGTAGTACATATATATATTTTTTATATCATTTATTTTTATTTTTTTTTTAATCAATCAGCGGATAATTTTGTTAATATTGTACAAGTTTAAGTGATAAAGATTATATTAATCGTTTATTTGTCTGCTTATTGTTAAAAAAAATATAAATCAATGAAAAATGAAAATGATAATAATCTTTAAATCAAGACCTGCTATAATAGAAAAATAAAAAAGATCAAAATATATGTATACATATATTTATATATAGGCACACACAAACACGCGCGCACACACACATAGACACATAGCATCGCATGTAATAAATTTGAGGAAACTATCGTGATCGCGTGAAATCATAAGTTTCGAAAGACGAATGTACGCTTATCAAACTGTTACGAGTTAACTATAAGACTGGCAAAGAGAAAGAGAGAGAAAGAGTAGGAGTAGGAAACACGAAGGATAGGTTTTCCGGTCGAACGAGAAAAGCGGAAGGATCGATCGATCGGTAAAAACTTTACTAGGAGAAAGAGGAACTCTTTTTTTTAATATAAAACAATAAAACAGCTAACCAAGATCACTTACTGTATCACTGTTGAATATTTCACTAGGATAATAAATAACTATTATCTTCACTTATAGAAAGAGCAAAACAGAAAAAAAATAAACTAAGAAAAAGGAAGACAAAAAAATAACGCGTTTTCTTCTTACAAAAAATATTCCGATCGAACGTTTTCGAGTTATAACTTGTCGCAGTTACAAGTTATTTCTACGTACACCTTGAGCATATCGTAATGCTTATATAAAAGTTCGCCTAGTCATTATCGTTCGTAAGGATCTGCAGCAAAAAGAGAGAGAGAGAAAGAGAGAGAGAGAGAGAGAGAGAGAGAGAGAGAGAGAGAGAGAGAGAGAGAGAGACAGAAAAAAAAAGAAATTAATCAATTAACTGGTTTATCGTTAGAAACAATAATTTGTGATTCTACGTGACGAGATTATTGTGCTTTTGAACGATTAATAATGATTAATAACGACGATGAGAACTGTGTCGTGTTGATTGTTATTGATCAAAAAAAAAGAAAAAAAAAAAGAAAAAGAAAACAAATATTGTTGTATATGTATTAATACGAACGAACGATATCTCGAAAGAGAGACGACTTTCGTGCCACGAGGATGAAGCACGACTGAAGGACGTAGATATAGTTATCGAGAGAATGTTTCTGTCTATCTATCTCTTTTTATATTTCTCCTTCTCTTTCTTTCTCTCTCTCTCTCTCTTTTTCTGTCTGTCTGTCTCTCTCTCTCTCTTTCTGTCTGTCTGTCTTTCTCTCTCTGTTTCACCTAACTGGATTTCTCCCTCTCCTTTTTATAATAAACCCTGCATCAGCTTTTTTCTCTTTGTACCATGTTGCTCATATCGTTTGTTGCTTTATAATTTTCTTTTTCTCTTTTATTTTAGTTAAAATTAATGAAAAGTATTAGAAAGGACTGTATCGGATTAATCGATATAAATAATGGTCGCAATTTTTAGTAAAAGAATGTTTAAAAATACTGAAAATTGCAATACTATTATGTAATAGTATTTTATAGCTTATTAGATTCACGTATGAGTAAGTCATTACTTTTTATAGCTTACTATATATAACAATACTTAAGTAAAGTTATAATCATAATGAAAATAATGATGTTGATATAAATAAAATAATGCTTATTATGATATTATATGGAGAGTGATAGAATAATGGTAAATGTATCATAATAATATAATAATAATAAATTAATATAAGTAAATAATATAACAATTAATCATGTTAATATATAAATCGGTATCGTATACATGTAGGTAATATTGTACATGTAATTTGTTTATTGGCTAATAGAGTATTTTTCTAATATTCATTTTGAAATCCAGCTAAAATTTTAATACATTTGCTATATACACGAATATTTTATCTAACATCGAGTTGCCTTCGTGATCTAGCATTTTTAACAGCAAGAAAAATTATTAGGCCGTGGAGGATATTAGAAAGAATGACACAACAGGTAGTCATATGTCTTGATTATATATGCTTCGTTAATATAACAGCTAATATATTTAAAAAAGATGGATATATAAAGAAGATAGGAAATTTATATAACTATAAATATATGCATGTGGGTCTATATATATATATATATATATATATATATATATATATATATATGCGTGTGTGTGTTATATTCTATCAGATTAAAATGATAATCCAGGATTTGAAACATTCAGAGATTATTCGAGTTATCTTTTGGAGATAACAAAATTGAAACATTGCTTTTGTTCTTTTAACGAATGTATTTTGATAACGAACGAGTGACCGTAAAAGATCGATTTATATAGATATCAGAATTAATATGAGAATTTACTTTAATAATTATGTTCTGTAATGTAAACATAATATCTAGATTAATAATCTCTCGATTGTGGAAAAAAATTAGATTATTAACGAAAAAAAAAGAAAAAAAGAGGAAAAGAAAAGAGAAATGAGGAATAAAAAAATTCCGTAAAGGGAATGGTTCGATTTTATCGAGAAGTTTTTCGCTGGTATTTTTCTTCTTTTTCCTCTTCGTCGATTTATAAGCTTTAACGTTTCCTTTCTTGTTGAATCGCAACGGTATAAAAGCTACCAATACGCTTGCGCCTCTCTATAAATGGTAGGGGATTCACAAGGGGATGTGCGTTGAAAGTGGTAGTCGAGGCTAAACGAGACTCCTTTGCGATCAGTTACCCGCGTAACGTCGACAACAACGTTAACGTTCTTATGATCCTCCCTTGTGATTTTATTAATTAACTAATACTACCAAATCGTAAATCACCAACATCGTAATCCTTCAGTTCATCTTGATTTGTGATAATAACAATTTGAAAGATCATTAATACCTAATAAAAGATAACTGGTAACTATCGATAATCAAATAAATTAACAAAAGGAAAAGTAAACGGTCAAGATAAATAATTTGCATTAATAATTGAAATAAAGAAGATATAAACTGTTAAAATATAAATATCAGTAATTAAATTAGAAATTGATAAACAAACGAATAATTCATTTTAATAGTAATAATTAATTACGTAAATAAAACTTAACTATATGATTAATATATGTATATAAATATACACACACACACACACACACACGCGTGTATACACATATGTATATTATATGTAGGAAGTGAATACAAATACGTGTACGTGTAATTTATAAACGAAAGGTGAATAAGTGCGAAGTTGGTTTAGAAATTTTTTTCCAAATAATAAAAACGATAAAACATTGATACAATGAGATTAGTATAACTAGAAGATAACGGTGGCGATAACAGGTCAATTTGATCACGATCGATGTCTCTCATGGGAGATCGTCGTATTAATCATTGGATATAGTTTTTTTTTATCGGAACGTGCTGGGAGATGCTGTGACGTGTCTCTTATCATCTTGGTTTATATCGGGATCGTTGAAGGAAAAAGTAAATTTATCACTCGAAGGAGAGAGACATAGAATAACAATAATAATAGTAGTAGTAGTAGTAATAATACTAGTAGTAGTAATAGTAGTTAAGGGAGCAAACAAGAAGACAAAGAAAATATCGATGGGGATTAGTTTAAATCCAAGTTTGACGTGTTAAATAAATGATATATTACGAAGATTTAATTGAAGAAATGAAAATATTTTAGAAAAAAAAGTAATTTTCCTATATTTTGTGCTATAATATATTATGTTATAATACGAATAGAAACAATCGAGATTTATTTTGAAGATTTATAGTTAGAAAAGATTTTTAGAGCTTTGTGGTTGTGCAAAGTGGATTTTAGAAGGAAAAAGTTTGTGAATTTTAAAGAGAAAGAAGCTATGGCTATCATGGAATCGATGCTTTTATTTGGCGAGGATACGTTAATAAGGTAAAATTTTTTGTAGATAAAATTTTATAATTTAATGTTTCTTTTATTTTCCTTTTTCTTATTACCGTCCATATATATATATATATATATATATATATATATATATATATTCGTATTAAATTAATTTTATATTAGAACACACATTTTTATATATCGCATTAATAAAGAGAAATTATGTTCATCGTGAAACAGATAATTCGTTATTTAAATGAAGATGCAACGAGCGGATAAAATATTTCAGATAAAATTCTCATATCATTTTCTTTATCGTCTATATTATAGCGGGACAGAAAAAAAAAGTAAAAATTGATTAAATCCTTTTTTACGGATTTGCGTTTATCATTCACATAGTCTTGACGAAGATATGTTTATAAAAAATTATTATCATTGATTGTCATGTTTCATATGCATATATAGAAACATTTATAAAATACACAATTTTTCTCTATTGCAATTTTTTAATATATCATTTTTTTTTTTTTTATTACAAAGAAAGTGATAAGATCGATTGAAAGGAAAGTTTTTCCTTCTAAAGTGAAGTGAACTAAGAAATAGTTATTGACTATGTCACTAATACACCCAAATACATTGAAAGATATCGCTGTCATTAGAAAGATACGGACGAATAAAATCGCTTGATCGGTTTAGTTAAATTCGATAGAGTATTGTCACTAATGAAACATGTTTCTAATTAAATGTTAATTCGATTTAAATTCTACCTTTCTTTTTCTCTTCTGCTTCTTACAGATACGAATAGAAAATATAAACTATTAGAATCGATTGATTAGTTTCATTATATTCGATAAAACATATTCTGTAATCTTTCTTTCTAATCGATCATTAATTCGATCAGAATTCTTTTTTTTTTCCTTATTTCGTTTTCACAATACGATATTTACGGACATATATAGAAGTATATGCGCAGACATACATATATATATATATATTCTTATGTATGTACGTATATATCTGATATTACTTTTGATATGACAAGTACAAAAAGCATTGTGAGAAGAAAACTAGCTGAGAAAGGTAAGAATTTTCGTAGAAATGTAAGAATGTAGATACTATTATACAATACAAACCAAGATCGAGTTTTCTTACTTTCTTGGCTCAGAAAGTTTAATTAAAACTTTCAGTAAATCGTTTCGATTTCTTGGCCTACGCACAAAAGAGCTTTTGCGATAAGTCTTCTCGACAGATCATAAAAAAAAAAAAGAGAGAAAGAAAAAGAAACAGAAAAAAAAGGTAAAAATAAAAGCATCATTTATATACCGTAAAAGCTTCGTTCGTTTCTATAACCGAATTGGATAGAATTCTAGTCACGGTAGGAATCTACGAACTTGACCTATCCGTTCGTCACCCATTCGTTTACATTTCCCTCGACTCGTACCTCTTCAAAATTTTCATTTCTTTTTTTTCAGAATAAACGATTTTCACGTTTCCTCTGAATCTGTCATATTCTTCTCTCCCCTTTTCCCTCTTTTTTTAATCTTTTATTTTGATCGAAACAAAATAAATATGATGACACTCAAACGTTTTTTTTTTTTTTTTAATTCTTTTGTAATACATCATAATTTTATGATTGTAATGTAACATATTATTTGGTAATAATTATAGTATAGTTATATATATATATATCAATTAATTATTGATTGTTTATAATAAAATATACAATTAATGCAGTACGATATATATACATATATATGAAATACAATATACAATTTTATTTATAAGAACTCATCTGATAATAATTGTTACTTTTTTTTAATTCGATATTAAATAATATAGGTATATTTCGAATGTCAATGTTATAGGGTATTAAATAAAATTGTAAATGATCAGTTTGATATAAATTGATAAGAAGAAAGAGTAAGACTAGATCCATTATCTCGTTACTAGTTTTAACTTCGTCAATATAATTAGGATCGTTCTTGAATTACCACCGTGAACTCTTTCTAAAGTTTATTCTCGAAAAAGAGAAGATGAAAACTTAAAAAAGAAATATATAAAAACAAAACTTTTGCATTTCATTGTATATTAAGATAGATAAGTGATTATCGAATAGGTCGAGATGTAAAATTCTCTTAATTATTCATAATAGAAGCAAATCAATTGGATTTCGTTAGATGGATCAATTTCTCTTTCTCTCTCTCTCTCTCTCTCTTTCTCTCTCTCTCTCGCTCTCATTTTCTTTCTTTCTTGAGTTTTTCTTATGGAAATAGTTTAATCTGGTTATAAGCTATGCTTTCTCACGTTTCAACTCCATGGTTCTCGTGTCGATAAATTCAGTTCGATTTCTTCACTCACTTTTAAATTTCAGTGGTATTTTTCTTTATAATTTGTAGAAAATCGATAATAACTGGATTCGTTTAATAAATGTTTCAGAACATGATTAATAAATATTTTAGTATCTCTCTTTCTCTCTCTCTCTCACACTCACTCACTCATTCTCTTCCTCTTTCTCTCTCTTTTTTATTCAATTCGAGTAGATAGATAAATGAATTATTGTTTGTATTCAGAAAAGTTATAGCTCGAACAGAGGATAAAAAAATCTTTTTTTTAATTTTACGATTAATAAATCAAAATTATAAAAAATATGTTGAAAAAGTTCGCATCATTAATTCTCGTATTTTATATAAACAAAATAAAATTTACATAATAACAGTAAAAGTTTTAATGATTTCGTTATAGTTAAGTTCTTATTACGGAAGAAAAGAAAAAATTCAATTTTAATAATTATTAACAAAATCGATTTTATTTTAATAATATTATTGCAATATTTAAATAAATAAACAATAAATTATACTTGAAAACGGTGTTGGTTTCAAATCTCTACGACTTTTCGTTCCGAAGATATCGCTGTCGAAAGATTTCCATTCATAATTCACATAGTATATCTGTTTATAATAATAATAATAATAATAGTAATAATAGTAATAGTAGTAGTACTAGGCCTAATTATTATTAAACAATATAAAGTTTACACAATTGCAATACAAATTTTAATTTCGCTGTAGTTACGTTCTTTTTACGAAAGAATAGAAAAAATTCAATTTTAATAATTATTAACAAAATCGATTTTATTATAACAATATTATTGCAATATTTAAATAAATGAAGAATGAATTACGATTGAAAACGGCGTTGATTTCAAGTCTCTACGACTTTTCGTTCCCAAGATATTGCTGTCGAAAAATTTTCATTCATAATTCGTATAGAACAGCTGTTCGTAGTAATAGTAGTAAGGGTGCGTAAATTCTTGGAATTTATATAGGTCAGTGTGTCACTGTCCTAATTTGAATGAAATTATATAGGTCAGTAGGCCAATCTAAACGTTTTCCATTTATATGGGAATATCTCTGGAACTAAAAATCGTAGAGAGTTGAATGAACTATCATTTTAAAGGGCAAAATTTCCTCTATTTTTTCAACGTATTGTTAATAATTAATTAAAAATTTGTTATAAACAATTTTTATAAACAATTTTTTGGAAAGTAAATTCGTATTATTATGCAAAAACAAAAAGAATTTCGAACTGCGACCGATTTGTGAAATTACATAAATTAATAAATGATCGATAAACAAATTCATTTTTTTATTAAAGAAATAATTTTTTATATTATTAACAGTTACATCTTTTATTTACATGGGAATATCTCCGGAACTAAAAATCGTAAAGACTTGAATGAACTATCATTTTAAAGGGCAGAATTTTCTCTATTTTTTAACGTATTGTTAATAACTAATTAACAATTTTTTATAAACAATTTTTACAAACAATTTTTTGCGATGTAAATTCATATTATCTTGAAGAAACGAAAAGAAATTCATATTGCTATATCGTTAATAATCATATCTTGCATTTACACAGGTATATCTTATCGAAATTAAAAGACGTAAATACTTCAATTAAAATGTTACAAGACATTTTAGAATATTGCAAATACATAAATTGACCATTATGCAATTTGTTAAAACTTATGTTAAATAATATTCAAAGTTCATAATTAAGTTTACATAAATAAAAATAAATTAAACAATGTAGAATTCACAGTAACCAAATAGAATATTTTGAAATATTACAAATATTCGAAAGAAGAAAAAAAATCTCCGTTGATTAATAATAAGAAAAAAAGGAAGAAATGTTTCTTTTTTTCATATCTATTGTAAAAGTTTTTGGAAAAGACGACGTTTTTATTCAAAATGAAAATCATTTCTTTTTTATGATCTCTGCTTTACTATTATATTTTTCCTTCTTTTCGAATAAACGATTTCGTAGAACATCCAAAAGCAAGTAAATGTCAATAGTACCGATCGTAGAATATCGATGCGAATGCAGTTCTGGTTCATTCGCCACGAGAATCAAATATTCCGATATCGTTCGTTGGTACAACTTGCAGCCTCATACTGTTTATATATGGTACATACGTATGTACATATGTACATAAATGTGTGTGTATATATGTACACTAGAAAATCGACTTAGAGAAAGAGAGAGAGAGAGAAAGAGAGAACGTATGATAATAAAAGATTCATTAACTTTAGAATTTTCTAAGAAATTTGTACGTTTCTTTTCTCTTTTTACGTATTTTTTAGATATTTGTTAAAAATAAATCGGATTATGTGTACATTTTATTTAATAATTTATTGATTAGATTATTAAAATATATCATATATAATTTAGATATATATGGAACGTGATTCGCTCGAATATTCAAAAATTGGAGAAATTCGAAATTGAAGTGAAGCTTCAGCTCGTAACAGTTTGCAATTTAATTATGTCGTATAATATAAATGTAAAATATTCGTGTAATGTTTAAGACCTAGAACGAATTCCATAGTTTATCGAACAATTTAGAAAACTTGTTATTAAATCGTACACCGTTTCTGATACACATATTTATCATTCTACTCTCTTTTCTTTTCGCGTTAATTATTTCATTCGTTAATATATAAATTAAAATATTTTGATTTTTAAAAGATTAGATTAAGAAATCAGGACGATGCATGAGGTCTTCGTTTCGCGTAATTAACTTTTCACGGCATTTTGAACGCTCGAAACTCGACGATGAATCAGAAAAGGTCAAACAAAAGATACAAAAACCAAGCATTCGTTTAATAACAACATTAGTAAACTTTTTCTTCTTATTTCGCTAGTTATAATCCTCTCTTAAATTTCTCTGTTTTATTAAAAGATAATATTGATTTTGTGAAATCGATTTTATTTAAATATTTGACAAACTTCGTATTACGCTAACGGTTGTTGAATTTATTTTATTACAAGTTTTAGTTAACTGCTATTCTCTAAAAATAATATCTTCCATTATCGTTTGATTCTAATTGAAGAGAGTACAAGAGATAAAGAGAGAGAGAGAGAGAGAGAAAACCAATAAATTTTCATTCATTCATTGAAATAACTGAGCGTGTAGTTTAATGGTGACATTCAATTATATCCGGTTGAAAAAATTATAAAAATTTTATTTACTAGTGCAAAAACATTCTGTCCTTTTACGTTCATTAATGTATATTGTTAACACCGATTTATAAAAAAAAAAAAGATGAAAAAAAAATGGAGAAACATATATCTCGGTAATATTTTATTTTCATGTTCTGATAAAAAAAAAAAATACTCAATAATTTTATATTCATTGACAGAAATTATTTGAATAAAAAACTATATATATATAATAATTTTCTTTTGATACCCGAATTTTTTAAACATAACAGTAATTATATAGTTCGTAAAAAATATAAATAATAAAAAAGATTTTCTAAAAATTCTGTTTCAGATCAAATAACATTCCAGAAACGAGTGATTACGAATTGGATGATAGTATTAATGGAATGTTCATCAACAATCAAAGTTACTACTCTTACAACGATTCTCTGTCAGAAGATTACATCTTCGATAGAACTGACGTTAAAGTGATTTTCATCTTGCTGTACACGATCGTCTTCGTTTGCTGTCTATTCGGTAAGTATTTATTTATTTTTTTTTATATTATTTTAATTTAATATAATCATTTTTTTTATAAAATATATATGTTATCATATTTAAAAAAAAAGAGGAAACTTGTTCAAGCATTATCTATAAGAAATTCATCTAATAAAATATCTTTCTATTTACTTTACTGTTCCATCTACGCTAAGTAATTTGAAATGCATGAAAGATTCTTCATTGATTATTCACCTTGTTTGTGGCTGACCGAATGAAGAATCAAGAGAAAATTCGTAGTAGTAGTATTAGTAATAGTAGTATATGGTAGTGAAATAACGTGTAGAAATAATGAAAATCAGGGCAAGAAAAGAAAAATTGTTTTTCGTTAGAATTTAATAATCTTCCATCCAATGGCTCCATTATATAGGTTCAGCATTATCAGAAATTAGCATAAACGTTATATCCTTAGGGAGAAATACTTCCGATGAAAACAAGATATTAGCGAGTTACTTTTTAAGATCTTAGCATAATTCGGTATAACTTTATGGCAATATCATGGAAACCGTAGGAACAATGTTGGCTGAACAACAGCCATAACAATTCTTTGTTTCTCTCACCAGAAAGAGAGGAAGAGAGAGAGAGAAAGAGAGAGAGAGAGAGAGAGACAAGGAAGGGACAAAAGTATATAAAGAAGTATATAAGCCTCTTGGGCAACGTTTAGAAACGAAATGCTTCGCGATAAATTAAAGAGAAAAAAAGAAAAAAAACTAAAGAAATTCTCTTTTTTTGCCTTATCAAATATCGTACAGATAAACTGTAAAAGATGAATGAGCAAAATATCAAAGGATTATAATAATATTTAATATATTGATACATATGCATATGTGTGTGTGCATATATATATATATATATATATATATATATATATATATATATGTCGAAGCCAGGTGATTCAAAACTAATTACATTAAGCTGTATAAATTAGCGTAGCAAGTGGAGATGAGCCATCTGTGATGTAAAATAAATGAATGTACATGTAGACGTTTATATCATCAATGAAATAATTCAATATTATTTATTAATTTATATATTTTTTTGATCCAGAAAGAAGTAAATATGATTAATAATATATCGAATATATATATATGTAATTTAATATTTATTGCAAATGAAAATTAACGATCTCTAATTTATATTGAATTTTAATATTTATTACTATATTTTATGCAAGTACGCTTTTTGTAAATTAAGAGATGTACATCTATCATAGCCATTCATTATTTTTAATTAATTATTCTGTTGATCGCATTTGATACAGCTTTTAAAAAGATTTTATACACACACATATATATATATATATTTGTATGTATGTATGTACATACATATATGAAATACTTTCTGAAACAAAAAATAACGATTGAAAGAGTTTGAATCAAATTGAAACTATAAATTAATATATATATATAATTTATATTTTATAATACATATATATACACACACAAACACACACATATAGCATACTTTTTAATTAAAATCTGATAGGAAATAATAAATGTACGTCAAGCTCGATATTGTTAAGGTGAATATTGGCAATTTCAAACGAATTTCGATGTTTCAAGATTTCGAATGACGTACACACACGTACGCACACATATAAATAATAAGTATTATTATCAAAAATTAGAAAAAGATAGAAGACGAAAAGAAGTTTCTTTACTTTGATGATAACAATTTTAATTATTCGTCTGTAATTTTTTTTTGCAAACATTGCATAATAAAGAAACAATAAATATAACAATCTATAAAAACTATTTACAATTTAAACATATTATAACAATTTAATACTTCTTAAAAAATAAAGTATACTTTTGCCATTCTCTATGGTAATATAATGAATACAAAAATAAATTCGGTCATTTACATGCAAATGTTTTTTCGTCCTATTTATCACGAGTTTTCAAAAGAAACATAACTAGTAATATCGAATTTATAGTATATGTATAGCGATCTATAAAATAAGATTTTCGTGTAATGAGCTTTTGAAGTCGTCATATGCAAAATGAAAGGGTATAGAGGTAAGGGATAAGTTTCGGATGTGCTTATATCGATCGTGCGAAAGATTAAGATTAAAACTTTACCAAGTTCCGTCTTTCTTCCTTGAGAAACTTGAAAATGAAACTTTCCTATTTCTGTCCCCTGCTTGAGAGATGAGGACCTTTTGGGAAACCTAAATGAAATTTATTGTCCCGATGACGATAATACGAACGTTCTTTGAGCCAACACAAAACGCAACTCAAACCCAACCTTGGAATAAATCGTTTTGCCTTTTTCTTCTCTTTTTAAACGATTCCCCTCTTCTTTAGTACGAATACAATATATAATATATTTAATATATATTATATATGTGTATATATATAAAATTATGAAAATGTATATACAGGGCGAGTCAAAAGTTCCTAAGCGATTTAAAAAATCGATTACTCTTTTATACATACATATATCAGTATTATATATAATTGTATGTACAGTATACGAGATTATATAAAAAGCAATAGAAAAATTAATTGTCTTTCGTACGTAGTAGCAATTATTTATTACTTACTTATAAAAAAAAATATGTGCATATATTAATTTATCGAATTCTATATTCGATTGTTAAATATTCTTTTCTCTATGGTTACTTTTTATTTTATTTTATCTTTTTTAATTTTTTTCTTTTTATAGTTCTGCAAAAGGAAATATTATAAATAAATGAAAAGTTTAAGTTTCAATTATGAAAATGAATAAATAATAATTTTAATGTCCATAACTGTGGTATGAAGCAATCCACAGTAAATTCAACTAGTAAGCGGTTTTTACTGGATATTTGTTCAGACTTCATGCAGCTGACAAGACTTCGATGTCAAAGGGGTTATCACTAGACTCATGTGTGGCATGTCTTAATTATACAGATAACTATACATCAAAGTCTTGCGGTTGTGTTACGTACGTTCCCTTTACGGTTAGAATCTTATGTGGCTATCTAATCGAAGCTTTTATCGTTTCAAAGACATCAGCTAAAAACTACATTCTTTCAAATAATTCTGACAGAACGTTACAAATGTAAGACTGTATCGAAGCATTTACGTTTTAGTCAGACGTTTCTTTTCCTTATATTCTAGGACAGTAGTAATTCCGACAAGATTTTATCTACTGGAAAGAGAAAATAATGATTTGTGAATCTGTGTGTACGTGCGTGTGTTCTCTTTTCCTCTTTCTCTCTCTCTCTCTTTCTCAATTTCTTCGTTTAACGTGGGAAAAGATACATGTGTGTGTGTGTGTGTGTGTGTGTGTGTGTGTGTGTATATATATACACACACACACATATATTTAAAAGCGACCAAATAAAATTTAATCGATCATTCTGATATGTATTCTATGTATATCTTTGTATACACCGCATGTGTAAACGTTGACAAAGATGTTGGAGTGAGATAAAGTAGTATATGAAAGAGAAAGGAAGAAGAAAAGAAAAAAAAAGAAGAAAAATAAAAAGAAAGTTCAACATAGATCTTCAGCCAAAAAGAGGGAAAGAGGAACACCATAAAAGAAATAGGAAAAGGGTGAAAATAAGAAAAAAAAAAAAAAAGAAATACTTGTGCGTAGGGGTATGAACGAACAAAACGCCGAGTGATCGATCGTGAGGCGTCTGAAAAGGGAGAAAAGGGTTCTCGTGGAAAAAATGAGAAAAAGAACAAAGGGATTTGCGACAAAATGGCAGAAAGAAAAAGACTTCTACTAATGTTTCCAAATGAAACGGAAACACAATGGTCTCAAGGATTATTATATTATACCTACATTACGAAAAGTTTTGTGAGATTTTTATTATTAAATCGACGTACGTTTATGACAATTTTCATTTCTTTTTTCTTCTAATCGTTTTTCAAAAAAAAACAATTTTACTGATGGTTCTGGTAATGAAGTATAATAATTTTTGAAATGAACTTCACGACCTATTGTTTTTGATTTGATTTGATTTCATTTTATTTTATTTTTTTTTGTTTTTTGGAAAATACTTACATTTGACATATTGTCTTTTTTACACGGGACGATGACGCATTAAATCGCAAGTTAATCGATATAAATGTATATGTATAAATATGTGTGCAGTTTTATTTAGAATATCTATGTTTACGAATACATGAGAAATCCATTAATAGGAAAATTTAGAGATAATATTTGGTTTATGTCTGTGTCAATATTAATTTTGAATACATAGACATTATAATTATATATATATATATATATATATATATATATATATATATATATATATATATATTACAGTGCAATTGTAACCACGTATTATTGTTTTGCTTTTTATAATGTTAACAAAAATGTTAGAATAAAAAGATAAACGATCCAAGGTGGACTACATATTCACCAATCATAGTTTTTTTTTTCGCAAGTACAATATTACATGTGCATTCACAATCATATCATTTTCTTCGCAAGGGCATTTGTGCATATGCACGTACTATTATTAGAATGAATAGATTAGAAACAATGGTACGAGCGTAATCATCAGTTTCAAATTTGCAAGAGAGAACATTTAGAAGTAGATTTTTTAACAACTAAGGCAAACGTCAGAAATTGCTGTGATATTGCATTGTAAATTATTCTACAAGAATTAGTTTTCAAGAAATCTAAGAAATAACGATTGTAAAAAGAGCTCATTAAATTTCTAGGACTTGTGGAATTTACATCGTGCTTTAACTTTTAAGAATGAGAATTACGATTGAAATTCTACAGTTCATTTAATTCCTTCGTTTCGTATTTTTATTCAAATCAACAAAGATATTTGTCACGATTATGTCGTCCTTTCTCTTTACCTTTCTTTTTGTTTGTTTTTTATACATTGGTATCAACAGTAAAGAAAGAATGAAAAGTCTCAAGAGAGAAAAAGAGAGAGATTTTCTACCAATATCCTTCTCCCTTTCTATGTTTGAGAGAATATATATTTACTTTTTTATTTCTCGCTAGTATATACCAGTTCTTTATTTTACAAATCTTCTTGGTGATATCGCCCCGATTATAACTAAAATTATTAAAATATGACTAATATATAATAACTAAAATATAAATATATGTAAAAAAACATTTTTAATTAAAATAAAAAATGTAAAAAAATAACTAAAAATAACTAAGATATATAACAAAGATATATTCAAATAAACGTATAAAATAAAAATATATATACGTAATATATAATAAAAGAATCGAAAAACTGGAATTAGAATGATTAAAAATCTGACACGTAAGAAAGATTCAGAAAAGTATAGATAGATATTATCAAAAGTTTGGAAATCAAAAAAATTATGAGGACAAGTGTTAATGAAGAGAATATGTAAAAAAAAAGAAAAAAGAGAGAAGTTATTAATCGTAACGTATTAATCACAACGTATTAGAACGGTTCACCGTCGAAGATACGAATGTAACGAACGAACATATCTTGTCAGCCATCGTAATATGTGATATCGATCCTAGGAACTTTCACGAGTCAGCTTTTAATGTTCCTGTTAGATGGCCAATATGCTTCTCTTGTCTATTAAGACAAACTTTTCTAACATCTTTCTTCTTATATTTTTTTTTTGTTTCTTATTTCTGAAAAACTTATCTACTTGAAAAAATATATACAGTTACTTCTGAAAGATTTTGAAGAATATTTTAAACTTTTTAATAGTACTTAATTTTAATTGAGTGGTTTTGTTTGCAAAAAAAAAATACAATTTTATTATTATTCAAGAATTGTCGTGATATTTATTTAATATATAGGTGTATATTTAATAGCACGGGAAATATTTTTATTTAGTATTATTGCATCTTCTCGATTATAATTATTATTACAAATAAAGTAAATATTACATTTATATTCTGCATCTACTTACTTTTACATTCAACATTTCTATCAGAAAAAAAAAGTTCGTAAAAATATTAATTTTATTATTACTTAATATTTATTTAGTTTTATACCATTATTATAAGAAATAATTATTATTATATATATATAAAAAAAGTCGATCTTCAAGCTTGAATTATTTCCATTATAATATACTTTTACTTGGAAAAAGAAAAATAATATACTAACGTCGGTTTCATTATTACTAGTCTTAAATATTATCATTATTCTGACGGATACCATTGTTTCTAACTTTGTGAAATTATATGTAATATACGATAACACGATGATTCAAGTTGAAAGAAAAAGATCTCAGACTACTATCGAGATTAGTATTTCGAGAATATTACACGGATAAGCGTCAAACTATGCTTTCCTACCTGCATAATATAATTTTATTCGTGCCTATTCGTCTTCTTCCTTCTCTTCACTGTCGTCTTTATACACACACACATACGTAGTTCATTCATTTTCTCCCATTGACCATTTATAAATTCTCTTAGTCATTCATAAGTTCAAATCGATTAATTTCCCTTGCGACGTTGGTACCAGCTAGTACTTCGTGATTCAACTTACAATTAGTATCCTGTACTTCTGATTTCTGACAGTTGGCCAATCAAGCTTGTCTATGTTCGAAGATATCTGCCACCAATAAGTACAGATCAGTTATATTCAAGTATATGATTGTCTAGAATATATAAGAACGGATATATACATATGTATGTTTGTATATATGTATGTCTATATTCTCTGGCTCCATCTCTATTATCCTTTTTGTTAATATCCATCTCTTTCTTTGTAACTCAATTAATTTCACTCCACGAATAGTTAGAAAAATAAACTTTAATAACTTGAAATTGTCATTTATAAATCAGTTGTCTTTCTTTATAGAATGAATACTATTTATATAGTTTAAACAGTTTGTATAGTTCACATTAATTTTATTTCTAGGTTTGGTAGGAAGAAAAAGAAATGAAATTAAAAAGAAAAATGTGAAGGAAGAAGAAAGAAAGACAAAAAAGAATTTCGTGAAGTAATTCAACGTTTAACTTTATTTAAGTATATTAAACATTTCATTTTAAGTCGTATTATACTTTCTGGGAAAGCATAGTTCTAGCAATTTTCAAATGTTTTACCCATGTTATTGATATATTACTCATATTTCGATCATTAATTAATTATTGAAATTTGAGTTGAATTTACACAACATTCCAAGCTTCGTTTAACATATGGCTTTCATATAACACGATACGAATTAAACGTGTTATTGGAGGGCTGCTTGTATTTATTGCTGGACATGTGACACGTCTTTTCTCCAGTGTATCGATAGCCAGAACGAAAGTAAAAAGTAAAGAAATAAATTGCTGAAGGGTTAACTTGTTTCTACGGGGAGACAATTTTATTTCTTTTCACAAATCCAATTTTATTTTACTATAAAGAAAATAAAAAAGGGAATTTGTGAGTCATCATTTATTTGATTATTTTTAAATTGCTATCTATCGAGTTAAACTTTATCGTATTTTATTTTACATGTGAGTATTTTTAATATCATTTTAATTTTTCTTTTTTATTAATGCTATATCTTTGTAATTATATATCTTCTGTATTTCATATCTAAGCATTAGTATTTTTGATGAAAATGTAAAATGTTTCTATTTAGTATTACAGAAATAAAATCAGAACATTTATTTTTATTAAATATTGGAAGATTACCTATTAGCCAGCACGGTATTATACTGTTCTTATTTTATATATATATATAAAATACTGAAATACTGAAAATTCCAATACATTCATTACTAACCAATCCAATACTACATTATTATATTTTTTTTTACATTATTATTATTACGTATAATTAGAACACATTATTTTTCTTTTATTACAAAATACAAAAAATTCCACCACACGTTCCACTTTAACCAATGAAATCCAATAAAATTAAACGATTTACTATACCTATTATACTCCAATCGTAATAATCGTCACTTCTCGTTTTTCCCTGAGGTTCTATCTATACTAAGTTAAATAGTAAATAAAACTATACACATTACATTCGAATTGTAAAGAGCTAAATTAGACTTTTCCCAAATTTCTTTCGATCCTCGTAGAGTATATTTATAAGAAAACGATTTAAAAGAATGTTTTTTTTATGTTCACTCGAAGAACACTGTCGAATAGGTAGAATTAATGGCTCGTGGATTTACGATTTGAAGGGATCTGCCGCAAAAGTGGGGTACTTTTAGACGTGGCCATATTTTCTTCTTCTTTCGAAAATCCCGTACGGTTAAGAAAAAAATAGGTACGAAAGAGAAAGAAAGAGAAAGAGAGAGATTAGAGAAGATGTCATGAATAAACGGCAATGGCTGAGACGTTGAATATTAAAGTCGTCGAGTCCTCTTCTACTTGTTCTTCTTCTTCTACTTCTCTTACGACTATTACATACTTTACCTTTATCAACGTAATTTAAAAAAAAAGTCTGCCTTTCGTTCGAACTTTGAAAACATATAAAAAAAGAAAATATATATGTATGTGTACGATCTTGAGCTTGCTTTTCTTCATTTTCTTTTACTTTCTCTTTCCTTTTATCTTCCCTTCAGCTTCTTCGAATTACTTTCTCTCATTTTCTTTTTTCTTTTCTTTTTTTTCTTTTTTTTTTCCTTCGGATGATGACGTCCCATTGTCATTCGAGAATCGTACGAGCAACTTACAGGCGCAATACAAGACGGTAGCATTGCTAAGCAATAAAATTCGAAGCAGGGATCGAACGTGATCGGCATCGAATTGAAATAGCCAGTGGTACAAGGTGAACCTTGTGTCGTTGCACCGTTGTATCTCTCTGTTACCGTCTCTCTTTCTTTCTCTTTTTTTCATTCTCTCATTCTCGTTAATTTTTTTTTTTTTTTTAATTAAGCTTAACCATCTTTTTCTGAAATTACATTTTAATACATGAAAAACCACTTTCCGATAATCGCTTTCGTTTGCTTATGACACAGCTTTTTTATAATCGATTTTGTTTGCTTATGACACAGCTATTTTATAATCGGTTTTATTTGACATGAATACGATAAAGTTGAATAAAATAATGGAGACACCATGTCATATTTTTTGTATATAATTATAAAGATATTTAATAGTCAATATATATATATATGTATATATATATATATATATATATATATATATATTATATATGAAATAATGTTATTTTTAATCAATATACTAAATTGTACTATTATTCCATAATATTCTAATGATATATCTACACTAGATTATTCTTACATGTATAAACATTACATTATATATTAGTAGTATTAATATTAAATTAATATATATATATATATATATATATATATATATATACACGTTTTGTATAATTTCCATATTCAACAAGATACTTAGGGAGAATATTTTCCTTGGAGTATATGCTGAACAAGCAAAACGATTAATCATTATTACGAGGTATTAGGTATAAGGGGCGAAAATCTTGAAAAATGATACTAATATAATCTCACCAGAGTCTGCCAGACGAAAAGTAGCCTTAAGATGAAAGTATAAAATTATTTTTCATTAAAATGTTAAGATAAAAACGTGATAAAGATTGTTTTAATTTTAATTATACAACAAATTATCTTTTTTTAACATTTAAAGATAAAACGTTAATTAGTTGATAGTAATAATTATTTTTAATTAATTAAATTATTTTAATTATATACAATGAATTAAATGAATCAATTAACATCTATTATTTTCTTCTTACGATAACGGAACTATAATATGAATTGCTATAGGTACGAGATCGATCGATCGTAAATACATTCGGATTAATGGATCTTTGGTTCATCGCTATGCACGGATTTCCTAGAATAATTCTAAACCGCAAACGTGAGAAGCAATATATTAAGATAATTCCTATATCCGATTTATCGGAATGAAATAGGAAAGAAAATACTGCAGTAAATTTTAATCTATTTATTAAAACAAACTTTAGGATTCACTCGTTGCATTTTCTCCATTTTATTACTTTTAATTTAATAAAAAATCTTTAGTTTAAAATGTGAATGAAATTATATGCTTAAATGAAATTTCGAAGTAATGTTTAAATCTCAAAAGAAAGAAAAGAGAGAGGACAAAAGAAAAAGGACAAAAAAAGACCATCAACATTCATTATAACATTTCAAAGATATCTATCGGATCCAACTAACTTAGATTAACTATCTGTTTCAGGTAATCTAATGGTAATTCTCGTGGTGACATTTTCTCGTCGCTTACGAAGCATTACAAACTTCTTCTTGGCAAATTTAGCAGTAGCAGACTTTTGCGTCGGCATATTCTGCGTCTATCAAACTCTGATAAATTATTTGATGAATAGTTGGCGATTAGGTAACTTCCTCTGCAAAGTTTATATGTTCGTTCATGCATTATCCTATACGGCGAGCATTTTGATATTGATGGTAGTATGCATAGAGAGATATTTGGCAACGGTACATCCAATGAAATGTAAATCGATGTTGACCAGAAGTCGTCTAAGAACAGTCATTGGTATTGTATGGATAATAGCAGCATTATATGCCGCACCAAGATTTATTTATTTCGAAACGATCATCAACGAATTGAGCGATGGTAGCGTTGATATCATTTGTGGACCTAACATGAAGAAATACAAGAAACACGTCCTAGACGCTGTCAACTTTATCTTCCTTTATCTCTTACCACTGGCATTGATGTCCTATCTCTATACAAAAATAGCTATCCGCCTTTGGAGAAGCGGTGCTGCTCTTGGTAGACCTGGCCTAGTAGCCAAAACTAGAAATGGTAGAGTTCAGCATATTCATACCTCTTGCAGAAATGTTCTGAGAACAAGACGTGGTGTTATAAGGTATTCATCTTTGAAAATTGTCCTTTCTGTCTTCGCTGTTTCTTGAATAGTACACACATATATATATACACAGGCATATTACTGTTACGCTTACTTTATTTATTGTTTTGTATATGTACATACTTATATAATATTTGGTGGGACAAGAGTTTCTACGTTATTTTAAAAATCAGTTACACTTTTTCCAAGCTAACTCTTGGAACGATTTGTTTTTTCAGATTGTACAAAATGTCTTGTAGTTTTGCGATCTGAGAATAGAAGAGAAAGGATTAATGTGATTGATTTTTAAAATCATCTAGGAATGTTTAACCCACCCTGTATACGACTTATATATGTATATATATATATATAGACATATATACGACATATATGCCAAGCTTACACATATCCTTTCACATTTCATTCCTCTTTTCATTCTACTTCGTCTATCCCATTTTTCTTTTTCTTCAAGTTCTACTTTTACTTCTTCTACTTGTTCTACTTTTTCTTCTTCTTCTTTTTCTTTTCCAAATTAAATTCAAGCTCACCTTTGATATTTTTTCTTTTTCTTACTCGTATAAGCTTCATTTCTTAAAAAGTATTAGATCGACGGCGAATCGTCAATCAATGTGATCGAATACCCTCCATCTATTCGAACGAGCAGAGCATCGATAACACGATTTGCCACGTCTATAATTTTCCCTCGTAACGATGATTTATTTCCGATTTTCATTTTGCTCAAAATCGACGTGCTTTTAAAGAAAACGCATCGAACTTAGAACACCTTGTAGGATACAAAAGGTGTGTGTGTATGTGTATATATATATATATGTCTACAACTGATGCTAAATAAAAACTGAATAGACAATGAGATCTGATGGATATGTATATACGTTTATACATATACGTAAATTCAGAGATACATAGGTACACACATACGTAAAAATATAGATTATATATATATATATTTTTATACAAATTTTCATACTTTTTCATAAATACGATACATACCTGCATATACGTATACGTATCTACATATGTTCGCAATATAGATATTTTGATGTATATTTTACTTGAAAAATTATTCTAAATTTTATATATACATATATATATATTTAACAGGATGCTGATTGCCGTAGTAGTACTTTTCGCACTTTGCAATCTCCCACAACAAGTTCGCATAATTTGGCTACACTGGGGTCCAAATTACGATCGAACTTCTAATTTTACTACTCTACTGACCGTATCGACTTTCTTGATATCTTATACGAATTGCTGCCTGAATCCATTTCTCTACGCCTTCCTTTCGCGTAATTTCCGTGAAGGAATGAGAGAAATTCCTTGCTGCAAAGGTAAAGGAAATCGTACAGCAGGTGGATTGGCTGTAACTGGTTGCGCCAGTGGTGAAATAACGAGACAAGAAAATGGGACCAACGGGAATCACCTTCCTCACAGTTTACTTGTACGATTAAGTTCGATACAAGAGAGTCCTTCTACAACACATGCCATACCAAGAAGGAATACTTAAGAGAAGAGTACTTAGTGATATTACATAGCTGATATACTCATTAAGAACAAGAATACTAATTTGATTTATGTATCTAAATTTACTCGACAAAAAATTTAATGCGACGATTCGGAGAACTACGCTATAGCTGTAGTTTAATATTTTATTTAACAGTTTGAGAAACGTGTGAAAATAACTTAAAAAACAAAAAGAAAGGAAAAGAAAAAACATGTCGGCCATCGCGTGAGAAACAACGTGAAAATTATTTCTATTATAAAATGATAATAATTTCGAGATGAACACTGAAGAAATGATGATTAAGATTCATTTATAAATCCTGTGTAGTTTGGAGGTATTATCAAGTCTCAAAGTTCATGTACTCGATGAAGTTAACCATAGAACAACCAGAGAGAGAGAGAGAGATCACGTCATCGGTTTGTGATAACGATAATGCAATGAAATTGTTACGATCACTTAATCCAATTATTTGTTGAACGAATCGTAAAACTTTCTTCTTTGTTCCGGTTCGAATTGATTGAAAATTCCTGTAAGAGCTTGTCAATGTCGTCGCTTAAAGAGAATACCTACTATCAGAAATAACTTTCCTATATGTTTCCTACGTGCTAGAGAACATTTGCACGAATATGTATAGAACGTAAGTACATATATGTATTCATACGATTTACGTATACCAACAGCACATTTATCATCTACTATTACTTCCTTTCGAATATGTCCGAGTTAGGAACAAGAGTTCAAGCTTTTATTATGTAAAATGTCTACCGAATATAATAGAAAGGAAGAAAGGATACAAGGAGAGATAGAAAAAGAAGGAGGATATATATATATACAAGTGTGTATATATCATATATATATGTGTGTGTGTGTGTGCTTTTTATTAAAATTAGATGCACCGAAAAAATTGAAGTCCAAACTTTAATATCGAAAGATCAAAGTTCCTGATATCTCGATAAATTACGTATGTATATATGTAAGAAGATAATATCAGGAGACTATGTCTCGAAAGTTTGGGAATAGTTAAAAAACACTTGTATCGAAAGAGAGAGATAAGATTAATCGTATTGTCTCATCGAATAAGATCATACTTCATGTGGGTTCTGTGCAAAAGATCGAAGTATAAAGTGCATAAAGAAAAAAAAGGATATGAGGCGTGCTTTTAAATGGTGGATATGTAATATATGTAGATATGCATATATTCTCCTTCCTTTTTTCGATTGAAATGAAATCTTCTTTTTATTCGTTCGAATCATGCGAGTGTTATCAGAAGTATTATTAATGTGTATGTGTGTATATATATATATATATGTGTATATGTTTTTCTTCTTCTTCTTCTGCTTCATCTCTTGATCTTTTTCTTCAAGTGTTATCTATACCGATGAGGTCTCGAGTTCACAAGCTTCTAACCAGTGTAAACTGGTATTAAAGAAAAGAAGCTTCTTAGTTGATCCGTCATATCAATGCCGGACGTATCAATTTTTATCTTCTCGATAAAAGAATAACAATTTATCTACTTAATAACAACTAAATTAAACATTTTGGAGTAATTTATTCTTAATAACATTAAGATATAGGTGAACGAACGTTATAAATCATAATATATATACATACATAATTTCTAATCAATGCTATCGCGATTTAGACGAAATCGTACAAATGAAAGAAATTTTATGCCAGATGAATATGTAAACCAAGTTATTTTCCATACGCCGAGATAAAAGATAATTTTATACGTTCGTTCTGCTGGGGGTATCCCAAGTCAAATGTTTCTGTAACTCGTCTATATCGTTAAGTGCGTTGTTTCATTATTTTAAAGAGACATCATCGTACATCGCGCAACGGAAAGTATAGCTTTCCATTTCGAGAAAAGCAACTCTTCTCATAAATGTAACAACTTCGTTATAGCACCATTATCTCTAATTATCTCGAAAAATTCAAATCTTTCAATTTGTATGTGGCAACGATGTACATAGTAATAAATTTCACGTATATGTATCTATTTATTAAAAATACAAATATGAAATTGAAACATTGTATACTAATTGAAAAATATCCCAATATTAATTTTCAATTTATTTAACAATTTTTTATTAACAAATTTTATTTTTAATCTCGGATAATAATAAAAAAATATATATATGCCTATATATGCATGTACAAATTCATTATCTACAATCTAAAATACACTTTTCATTTATATCTTCCAGTCATATAAAATTTCCAAATATTATACATCCCATACGTAGAAACGAAAAAATACAATATATGAGTAAGACGAAATAGTTTCTATAAAAAAAATATCTATGATATGATCTATACTGATAACAATAATGGTTTCTAAACACAGTAGAAAGAAATAAAAACGTTATAACGATAATATCGTGCTATCGATCTCATTATAAAATCGATTATTTTTCGGTAGAATGCGTAACAGTATCTTTATCATTGACTAACACGCGTAAACTACTTTAAAAAATTTTAGAATTTTTAAGAATTTAGAACTAGAAACGAAAAGAGAGAGAGAGAAAGAGATAAAGACTATAATCGACAAAAAAATGCCAAGTACACAAGATATATATATCGATTATTATCGCAATAGTTATTATTCTTCAATCAGACCCCCAGCAACGATTGCATCACTCGACATCGTGTGACCCTCTGATGAATAGAAAATATATTTTGCGCTTTGTTATCGCCTTAATTCAATCATTTCTTCGATTTATTTATACTCTTCTATATGAAGAAACAAATTGAGAAATACGTGAATTGCCTTTATTGTTTTCTTTTTTCTTTAAATAATTATCAAATTGATTTTTAGTACGTTTGAGTAAACATTTAACATATAATCCAAACTTTTAGGAATATTATAATGTTATATATATATATATACACATATGTATGTATGTATATACAATTATTATTCATGCTGTAGAAAAACAGATTTGGTCATTTGAGGGATTGAAATTATTTTATATTTAATTACTTTTCTTCAACAAAATGATTGATATAGAAAAAAAAAGATAAATTCAGGTTGAAGTTCAATTGATTAGTAAAAAAGTTACGCAGTAAACTTGTTTCAACATATTACAACAATAAACAAGTAGCTTTCATTTCGATTAATTTTGGAAAGAAAATAATTTCGCAAAGAGTATATACGTAATTTAAAGATACATTGCTTTTTTATTTTTATCCGATAAATAAATTTTTTTTAAGAGATTTTTTCATAGGGGATTTTTTCCATTTTTTTTTTCGAAGATAATAATAATGGATCTTTAGATTGTTAAAAGTCCTCCACTTAGGATTAAAATTGATTCCCACGCATTTTATTAAATATGATATACATATGTGGTCGATCTAAACCTCTAACGAACGAGCAAACAGCTAACATAAGAGAAGAAATCAAGCTTCACTCGCTCCTATCTTGAGAGTGGGAGTACGGCTATAAGAAGATAATTGACGGTAGAACGAAGCAGTTAGGTTTGAAACCAGCACCGAGGAGAGAACACCAAATATATTCTTCTTAGAATAACTAAGAGTACTTGCGAAATAATTAAAATTTCAACGGAAATCTACGTTCCACATTTTACGTGAGGTACGCTCCTTCTTTTACAAGATTTTAGATCATTATCTTAAAACTACAATTCTTTTTTAAGATTACAATTTCACCTATAAGAATTATAAAAATTATAAGATTTCAATTCGATCCAAGTACCAATTTTTTATAATAACTTGTTTGTTCCTTGCTTTATTTCTACTTTTTCTTTTTTTATTTCATTTAAGAAACATATGTTAAATGACGTCGTTTTGCTGATATTAGACACTTGTAAAAATAATATGAATGAAACGTATACTTTCGACACACATATTCGATTTAAAAAAAAAAGAAGAAAAAAAATAGAAAAATGATATTCTTATCTGTAATTATAAATAATGGACAGTCTGTATTATTGCGTAAACTCGATATAGATATTAAATTCAAGGTAACAGTTTTATACGATAGTTTCTACGTATACTTTTACATTATGTTTCTGTTCGTAAATCACTTGTTTAACTGCTATCGCATATTACGTATACATATTACAGATATCCTTTTTAAGATTAAATAAAAAGTATAATAAATGTTAATAAATTCGAAGGGATTAAAAAAACATTGAACAAGTATTTAATGTCGAGAAACATTTAGATTAAAATTTGTTTCAATCAAATTCTTATTATTATTCGAAAACATAAACTTGACACGACATAAATATATGTACGCTATTTTTCTTTATCATAAATTAAATAAAAAAAAAAAAAAAAAAAAAAAGAAGAAGAAGAAAAAAGAAGAGATTTTCAATAAATTTGAGAAAGTTTCAACATCAAATAAATTTTTCATTCTATTGATTATATTATATTTTTGAGAAACATATATCTAAGGATATTTATTTATTTATTTATTTAACTAATTAATTAATTTATTTATACCTTTCTCTTAATTATTACGATTTGAATACATAATCTCTTATTATAACTTGACACATATAAACACATAAAACCTTGTAAACACACATAGAATATTATATCTTTCGCTTATTATTTCTATTTCGAAGTAAACATCTTTCAAGGGCTATCTTTTGTTCAAGGATAACATGTCTGTCAACTTGAGAAGCGTTCTTATAAGTGACCCTGTGGATGAATCCTGTAGCTCCCTGCTTTCTGAATATGGAATTCCTATAACTACGAAATATAAACTTTCTAAAGAAGAGCTTATTAAGGAACTACAGGTAATTGTGTAAAGAAGCAACACAAATTAATTGTTTCGGGCATACTTTTTTCTCTTGAATTAAATAATGTTTATTTAAAAATTAAAAAAAAAGAATTATTTTTTTTTTACAATTGTTTATATAATTTCTTTATAATAAATCTAGAGAATTCTCTTTAATCTTTTGCTATCGCAGCGATAAAAGCCATTTATTTTTTTTAATTCGTTGTATATTTTATATATACTATAAAAATAAATTCAAAACACTATGATGTCTGGACAAAGTTGTTCAATTTATTAAAAAAGTACACATTGAATGTATTTGGTTTATCGATATCGAAAGGCAAAAAATGAATATATATAATGAAAGTGAAAATGTTTTCATAACAATTTATTATTTTAATCTTACAATCGAATGCACATATAAAAGACATATTCCCGAGTTAGTACATATTGCATTTTCAATTAGACTTTGTAATCTAATCAAGATATCTATGGGCATTCGCATCCCATCCCAAAAAACATTTCATATTATTTCAACGGATCAGGAAATTCTTAAAAAATTAATTGAAAATAATTTTTTCTATATAATACAAATACATTGTTATACAATTAGTTTTCTATAAGTAATCTCCCAAATTCATCCTTTCGATTTCACTTTCATACTTCCAAGGTTACGAGATAGATAGATAAAAATAAAAAATAGAAATCATCATCTGTTATCCATAAATTGACGTTTATCGAATATATAAAGTATGTATGAACAACTGTACATACATATATACAAAATGAAGTATTGTATGAAATATTTCTTCGCGAAACTATGCAATTTTTTTTCTTTTTCTTTTTCCTTTCAAGAGGAGTGCATCATTTCAATTTTATTTTCATTTTCATAATTGACACTAAGATTACAAAATAGATGGATAAAAATAAAAAAAGGAAAAAAAGTAGGAATCATCTATTGTCCATAAATTGATATTTATCAGACATAATATTATGTACGTACAAGTGTATCTTGCAAAGAATATGCAATTTTTGCTAAACCAATTACCTCCTTCCTTCCACTCTCATTCTCTCTTTTTCTTTCTCTCTCTGATACAGACAATTCCTCATTCCAGTTTTCCCTTTCTTTTTCTATCTCTATATCTCCCCCTCTGTCTCTCCAATAATCTCGCAAACGTCGTTTATTCGTTCGTTTTCTTTTATCACTTGCAATCCACTCTGCGAATCCGGTTATATCCAGTTTTGTCGAGGAGGCAGAATACCGGTTAACTGCATAGGTCGTTGTACCATAGCAGCCTGAGTCTGTTTCTCTCTTATCTCTCTCTTTCTCTCTCTCTTTATTCCTTCTATCTCATTTCGCCTTGGCAGCTAGTTTGTTTCATTCCTCGCTTTGCAGCATTGACTCTCGTTTCAAATCTTTCTACCTTCATATTTCAACAGGCAACGTAACGCATCGGCACAGAAATTGCTTATATTCTTACATGAAACTTTCCGATCTCGATAGATCTTTATAAACAGATATATAGAAAGAGAGAGAGAGAGAGAGAGAGAGAGAGAGAGAGAGAGAGAGAGAGAGAGAGAGAGAGAGAGAGAGAGAGAGAGAGAGAGAGAAGGGATTTTATATCTTTCAGAAGAAATAAGACTGGAATAATTTGTAATTTTTCTTTTGAAATTTAAAAGAAACGGGATAGATGCGTTCATTCAAAATGAATAGAATATAAACAAAATATAAAATAAATATAATGTAATATAATTTTATGATACGATTAATGTAGATCAATGATAAATAATTTTGCTTGTTACAATAATTAATCTAATAAAACAATGTTATATATATATATATATGCAATTGAAATAAAATATAACGTAACATAGTAAAAACGAATGATAATTTTCATATCCTATACTTCGCTAATGAGGATAATAATTTCATTTTTAGAACCACGATGCTCTAATCGTACGCTCGGAAACGAAGGTCACAGCTGATGTAATATCCGCCAGTTCGAATCTTCGTGTAATAGGTCGTGCTGGAACTGGAGTGGATAACATTGATCTTGAAGCAGCAACACGCAAGGGAATCCTCGTATTAAAGTAAGACTTTTAATCTCAAATTCAATTACATTTCCTTTTATCATCAAGATTGTAAACTGTTCTATTTGTGAAATTGTAGTACTCCCGGCGGTAACAGTATCAGTGCTTGCGAGTTAACATGTTCAATGATATCTGCATTAGCACGTAACGTGGTTCAAGCGGCTCGATCGATAAAAGAAGGAAGATGGGATAGAAAATTGTATTCTGGCTTTGAATTGTTTGGTAAAACACTAGCTATCCTAGGTATGGGCAGAATTGGCCGAGAAGTAGGCATAAGAATGAAATCTTTTGGAATGAACATCATCGCTTTTGATCCATTGCTGAAAAACGAAGTTGCCGAATCTCTTGGATTTAAAAAAGTTAGCTTGGAGGAAGCATGGCAGATGGCTGATTACATCACTGTACATACGCCATTAATCCCACAAACGAGAAGTAACGAGATCTCTAAACGAATATAAAATTAATCATACCTTTTACAATGCTATACCCTTATATGATAATGGACGATTGAATTTCAGATTTGATAAACGCTACGACTTTGGGAAAATGTAAGAAAGGTGTAAATGTTATAAACGTAGCTCGAGGTGGTATCGTCGATGAAGAAGCACTTTTAAATGCGTTGAAAACTGGTCAATGCGGTGGTGCAGCTTTGGACGTGTTTACGGAAGAACCACCAAAGAATCCTGTGATTATCGAGCTCATTCAACATCCTAAAGTTATTGCTACTCCACATCTTGGTTGGTCATCTGTCTTTCTCGTTTCTAATCGTTGTTTCCAACTCGAATGAGAAAATGACATTGATCATCTTCATTGCAGGAGCTAGCACTGCCGAAGCTCAGCAACGTGTAGCCGTTGAAATAGCTCAACAATTCTTAGCTTTATCCGGAAAGACAACGGAATATTCCGTAAGTGGTATCGTCAATGCTCCTCTTTTAGCTGCCGCGATGACGGAAGATAACGCACCTTGGATAGAATTATCGAAGAAACTCGGTCAGTTAGCTGCAAGACTCGTTCAAGGAAAATTGAATACACCTGTACAAAGCCAAACTGTTGGCCCAGATATGAAGAATAAGAAATTCATACATACTTCTGTATTAGTTGGAATACTTACGGGGCAAACGAAAAATGGTTTAAATTTGATCAATGCACCAATGTTGGCCGAAGATATTGGCGTTGATCTAAAAGATAGTCATATGCCAGGTGATCACAGAGCGGTATTGGTTACCGTTGGACCACATCAAGTAAAAGGTAATGAAAATGGAATCAAATCTATTATACTTAACAAAGAGAATGAAAATATTATATTATTATTCATTTTTACATTTCTATATTAATTATACAGGAACGATTCGTAATAACCAGCCATTACTACTCTCAGTTGATGATGCTCTCTTCCCTAATGACATAGCACTGACGAATCATATCTCTCTGTACCGTGCAAACAGCGTACAAAATGTAGCTGATATCGTAAATGCCTTTTCATCGAAGGGTATTAACATAAGCGGTTTAAATGCCAATGGCAACTGGATAGTGATACAAACTGATCGAGAAGTCTCTATTCCTGTTGATGGTATCGAAAGTTATTAAAACGGATTACGTATTTATTGCGAGCATTGACCATCCGCTAATACGCCCATTGAACGATAAAAAGTATGAGATTGTTATTTTTGTTCAATCAACTCAGTATTTTAGAAATTTCTTATCTAAAAAAAAAAAAAATTAAAAAAAAACATGATATTATATTTAAATCGATGTTAAAGAAAGCTTGCGTAGTTTATCGTGCGGAAAATTCCGAAAAGTTCAAAATTTGTAGATATATATGTTAAAAACTAAATGTGATCAGAGATAGCTGTCACTTTTTTCTTGATATCTCGTTCAAGCGGACCGTTTTAGAGTCCAACTTTCTAACATTTTATTCATTTTCACACGGAATAATTATTTATTGTTCGATTATTGAAAAAACGTGAGAGATCGTACTTTTATGGTTAAACCGTTTAAATATATTTATATACTTTTCTATGTTAATAATACCTTATCATAAAATATCCGTTTTTACTATATCCTTAAAAAAGCCTGAAGTATATTATCTTATAATAATCCTCCTCGTTATTTTAAAATTCTTATGATACTTTGCAAAATGAAGCAAAATAAATAAGAATTTGTTTTTGGTATCTCATGTTAGCATTCTTTATTGTTCTTACATTGTCTTTCGCTTAAAGAAACTCGATTGAAATTTACTTTTGTATCTTAATGTTATAATATATACTAAAATTTATATGTTAAATCCATAACAAATATCACATTCTCTCATTTATAGTATGTACATGGTAATATACGTAGGCAAAAAATAATAAAATATATGTGTATATATATACACACACACACATACATATTTCATCTCGTGTGTGCATAGTATGTGTTACTATGTGAATATGAATGCATGTACATGCTTGTATGAATATACTGTAAAAAATATGTAAAATAATTAATATTCACAAAATAGTAAAATTTTTAGATCATAAATTACATTAGTAACGAGCAACTGTATATGTTATATTAAATAACTTTTATCTCCATTATCAAATGTTATAGCACAGATATGTCACAATTTAAAAATCTAGAGAAAGTTCTAACGTCTCGGTTATTTATAAACACACTATTTAAAGATGTATAAATTAGGGCCAAGTTTGTACATGTTAGGTATAGTATAAAAAAATAATATAAATAGAATTGCCTTAGAGATTTATATTCTTTCGTAACTATCTGCTCTACAGCAGTTAAATGTGAAAGTAATGCCATCCTATAAGAAGATAACAAAAATTGGATTTTATTGCAAATTTATTTACAATTTTAATAGTATGCTATACTTACTCGAATAAGCGATGGAAGATCACACCAGAATTCATGGTTTGGTAACATTTCCCAACCGGTTGCACCTCTTAACAACCTCAATGCTATCGCACCACCGATAAAATATAATCCGCTGAACACAAATAGTAGAATTACTAAAGTAGATCCTATAGAAACAGTGCCAGCAGACATTTGGTTTTTACATGGATTTATTGTCCCTAATGGTGGAACCTAAAATAATATTTATACGATTCTTTTTATACACATAAGAATTTAAGGAAAAAAAAAGCAAATCTTTTTATATTCACTTATAACATACATGATAAGTAATAGTATCGGAAACAAGTTTTGCGGTACATCCTGTACAGCAACTAACGGTTGTCTTAACAGTCGAATTTGAATTCGGATTAACTATGGATATTGATATATTATTGTACCCTAATATCAAGTTTATATTTGACTGATTCACAACTCCTAAGTCAGTAAATTCTTTCTTGTAAGAATTAGTAGCACAGAACTATAAAGATAGGATAAGCATTAATACAAATATTAAAAAGAAATATATATATGTAAAGACAATAAAAAAGCATCAAATAAAATAATATATAATTTAATAGTTTTGCTTTTTTAATATATTACCGATCCATTTTGTTTAGTACATTGGAATTCATTCTCTTTAGTTTTTAGTGTTACATTTGCACAAAGATCAATATACAATGTATGAGACAATTTCTTATCTAATATTCTGAAAAAAAAGAATTACAAATATAGTTATCTATAATTTCTTAAATATTAAATATCAGTAGTTCTTTAATATTATTGTGCAATACAATTACTAAAGAAAAAGTAAGGTTAAAATCATTTACAAACCCATTGTCTACAAGATCAATTAATTTCTTAACTTCATTACCAGGAACGATGCAAGTGCAAAAGCTGATTTTATTACATTTTGCTAACGTTGTGTCACAAAAAAGTATGAAAACTAATCCGAATATAATAAACATTGAGCTATACAGAAACATCACTTAAGGCTGTCACTACCTCTCACACGAAAAGAGTATGCGACTTTAGCGACAACTACGGACAAAATATGAATTACAAGTGCAATAGGAAAACACTGCACTCATGCATCTATTGCATCGATATATAAGCTTGTTAGATATACATATTATACCCTCTCAAAAGTAATCAAAAACACTAAAGAGTTAATATGAGAAAAATTTCTGTATATATTAAAAATCTGATAGAAAACAAGAAAAATCTATTTGCCAGATCATAATTCTCTGTAGAAAAATTAATTGAAAAATGTTTATAGAAGAATGAATAACAATGAACTCATTAAACTTTGACATTTTTCATAATATTAACGAGACTAGCAAATTAGGAACAATCTTTTCCAACAATTCTAAAAGCTAAATCAAATAGAATTAATACATTCGTAAATGTTCATTTAATATAAATTACATTAATATAATGACATTATATTTATAAATGTTTATATTAATGAATAAGTAACTGATACATAATATAATAAACAAGAGATAATCATGGAATTATAAAATAATATCAAACAATATATAGCGTACAAAATTACATTCATTCGCAATGTAACATCCGAGTACAATAAGGTTTAGTTAGATATAAAACGAAAACACTTTAGAAACGTATAAAGAAATGCAGCCATTCGCTCGGTAATACTTGAGACATAATATATAATTGCGTATGATAAAAGACTAAACTTTCATATATCGCAAGTACTACCGACCCAGGTCCCACCACGAGGAGGTAGCTGCATCTGGGGACCCACGAGTTAACGGGGACTCTACTCTCTAAGATTCGCGAGACCGGCGTGAGCAAATAATCGCCGAACAAATAAAACGAAGTCCCCGGTAGGACTTTTAATCGCGCTCGGACACTCACGTGAGTGTCCGAATGACTCTACTGCAAAATACGCATTACCGGCGTAATCTTATCTATACATTAAGCAAATAAAACTAAGTCCACGGTAGGACACTTAAATCGCGCCCGAACACTCACGTGGTGTTAGTACAACGGTAACTCTACTCTAAAACCCGGGTTCCCGGCGTTCGCGAGGTAACATGAGCGAACAGAGACATCGAGTCCGCAACGGTATCCTACTAGGGATGACGTTGAGGCCGTCAGCCTCGGATGCCCACATCCCGCCTTTAAGCACGACCGTCCGTGCCTTTCGCATTTCGAACAATAAAACGAGGTCCACGGTAGGACCTTTAATCGCGCCCGAACACTCACGTGAGTGTTAGAATAACGGTGACTCTACTCTAATTCGCGGTCCCGCGGGGTTGCATACACCTCACCATGGACTCAGGTGACTATAGATATAAGGTGGGTCAGTCAACGGACTGAACATCCTTACAAATAGCCATATACCATCCTCCTCAGTAGCACATAGACCGTCTCACTCTACAGTCATCCGATGACCGTATCACTACCGGTCATTTATTCGGTTTTAGCAATCAAACGAAGTCCATTATCGTAGGACTTTTCATCGCGCCCGAGAACACCACGCCTGTGCCCGCCGACACACGCGCGAGTGATCTTTCTATCCTACCCGTATTCGCGTCTAACAATCGAGTATGAACCAAACCATTCGACGATACGTCGAACCCGCGCCGACATATCGAAATCCGTGAAGAAGAGGAGAAGAAGTAGAGAAAGAGCAGAAAAGGAAGCCGGAACGTGCGCGCATGTGAGAACCATAGAACTCGGAAGAAAAGAAAGAAAAGAATATCCGTAAGGTCGAATGAAACACGTGCACGAACGTGTGAAGAAGATGAAATTGAAAAGAAAAGATGTATGTAGAACGTCGCTACACCCGGCCGAAACCAAAGTACAAAAATCGAGCTGGGTTTTTCGGTACCGAAGGAAGGAGACCCGCACAGAAGCCCACGCCCAAGGGCCCATCCCAAGGGACCCACCCGAGAGAAACTATAACAATTAATAGCGAGTAATTATTAGATAGGAATTCGATTCAATAAACGGAAGTGACCGTGCATTTAATGCTGAAGACACAGAAGATGTAACAAAGAATGTAAGTTGCACGTACTCCGAAATTTAACTTGAATTCGATGGAAAAGATCTTGGAAAAATGTTGAAATGTGCAGCCATTCGCTCGGGAATACTTGCAGCTTCTAAGATTTCGATACAGAACAAGTACTGCCGACCCAGGTCCCACCGCGTGGAGGTTGCTGCATGTGGAGACCCACGAGCTAACGGGGTCTCTACTCTGAAATTCGCGTGACCGGCGTGATCAAATTATCGGCGTTCTATTAAACGAAGTCCCCGGTAGGACTTTTAATCGCGCCCGAACACTCCCGTGAGTGTTATAATAACGGTGACTCTACTCTAAATTCGCGTTCGCGGCGTCCACGTACCAACCGAGAATTCAGGCGGCTAACTGGAGGAGGGTCAGTCCACGCTTACGGATAGCAGATCCATACCACTCGGCAGCACACGAACCGACACACCACCGGTCATTTCGTATTAGCAATCAAACGTAGTCCATTTCCGTAGGACCTTTATTCGCGCCCGAGAACACCACGTCTGTGCCCGCCGACGCAGACGTGAATGTTCTTTCTATCTTACCCGTATCCCGCGCGGATATATCGAAATTCGCGAAGAAGAGGAAAAGAAGAAGAGAAAGAGAAGAAAAGGAGAAGAAAATGAGAACAGAAGAAAGCCAGAACGTGCGCACACGTGAAGAGGATGGAGCAGAAAAGAAAAGAAAGAAAAGAATATCCATAGGATGCAATGGAACACATGCACGTGTGAAAACGATGAAATTGAAGTGAAAAGATGAACATAGAAGATCGCTACACTCGACGGAAACCAGAGTACCAGAATCCAGCTCGATTTTTCAGTACAGAAAGAAAGAGACCCGCACAGAAGCCCACGCCCAAGGGCCCATCCCAAGGGACCCACCCGAGAGAAACTATAATAATTTCTCTCGAATAATTATTATATAGGAATTCGTTTCAATAAACGGAAGTGACCGTGCATTTAATGCTGAATACACGGAAGATGTGAGAAAGAATGTAAGTTGCACGTACTCCGAAATTTAGTTTGAATTCGATGGAAAAGACCTTAGAAAAATGTTGAAATGTGCAGCCATTCGCTCGGAAATACTTGCAGCTTCTAAGATTCCGATACAGAACAAGTACTGCCGACCCAGGTCCCACCGCGTGGAGGTTGCTGCATGTGGAGACCCGCGGACTAACGGTGACTCTACTTTTTACTACAACTAATACTATCAAGAAAGCAAAGCAACGGGGCGACCTCCACTCCCGACGAATTCAAGCCTCCAAACGCTAAAATTGCAGCCCCATGCGTCTCCGCATTTGGGAACCGACTTACGCATAGCTCAACTATCCAACATCGGAAGCTTCGATCACCACTTGAGCACAACCGGTTGTGCTTTCGCGACAAACGCCGGAACCCAAGATTGAATCTACCGCAATCACGATACTTACGCGAGCATTCCGGAAACGCTCACGCGAATATGTTGAATACGTTAGAGCCAATTTTGGACTTAATCGCGCCCGAGAACACCAACGCCTATGCCAGCCGACATACGCGAGTGTCCTTCTATCTTGCCCGAACGGGAGAAAAGAAATCCTTCTACGCCTGAGGTAGAAAGAATCTTTAAACACCCGTGTGAAAATCTAAGTCCCTCCATGGTCCTTGGCCGATGAAACGGATGAGGCTGGTGGAAGTACACGGGCTAGCGGGGATTCTACTCTAAAATCCACGATCCGAGATGCCTTTCCGCTTCGGGAGCTTCGGGCTTCTCAGCAAACTGGAGATGTATAAAACCCCGCTTACAGATTGCTCCACTGTCCACACCGTCGGCTTCAGACATCTCGAGACACGACCGGTCGTGTCTATCTTTCGGTATTTCAAAGAACAAAACGAAGTCCTCGGTAGGACTTAATCTCACGCTCGCGAACACCCACGCGTGTGCCGGCCGTCACACGCGTGAGTGTTTTCCCTATCATTCGCGTACGGAAGCAAGGAGACATACCCTTCCTGCATATAACAAACGTTACATGCAGAGAGGTTCCTTTAACTTCCGTGTAAAATTCCACGATGATCCATCCCTCGATCACCTAGCCTGAAACAGAAAAAGAAAAAAAAGAAGACATAAATGCAAGAGTACAAATTAAAAATTAAATATAGCAGCGAAAACTAGAAAGTTAATAAAAATTACATATAAGAACAAAAATTAAAAAGTTAATAAAACTGAAATATAAAAGCAAAAATTAAAATGTCAATAAAAGTTAAATACAAAAGAAAAATTAAATACAAAATCAAACATTCAAAGTATAATAAAAATAAAATTTAAAAACAAAAGTAATATGTAAAATTATATGCAAATGCTTCCCTGTAAAAATTTAATTTCACGATGATCGGTCCCTCGATGATCTAACCTGAAACAGAAATAGTATGAAACAGAATGAGAAATAGATAGAGAAAATAGGAAAAGAAAAGGCAAACAGAAAAAATAAAAAGAACGCAAAATTTTCATATGTACGCGTGAGAAAAATAGAATTCCGAACGATGGATGTATATCTCGAAGATCGGCTCAGTCGACGATAATTAGAATACCATAGTTGAATTCGATTTTTCTTTGGTGAAAGAACGAAACCCGCCTAAGGCCCACACCCGAGGGCCCCTCCCAAGGGTCCCACCCGAGACTAATAATTAATAAAATTTTAATAAAAGTAAATAAGAACAAATAGATATGACAGCGAACATAGGTACTACAGAAAAGTTTTCTGTGTGTTTCTAAAAAATTAGTTTAGATTCTCAAGAAATTATTTTAGAATTCTCTTATATTCAATCTATTAAACTGTTAAAGTATGATCAGTAATGTAACATGAAATTAATTCAACGTGTAGGTGAAATTAGACAGAAAAGAGATGTTGGAAAAATATTGAAATACGCAGCCATTCGCCCGGTAGTATTTGTGCTATATAATTATATATAAAATTTAGTTATAAATATTACATAATATATAAAATTTAGACATAGGTTTTAATATAAAGCAAATACTACCGACCCAGGTCCCACCACTAGGAGGTTGCTGCATCTGAGGACCCACGGGCTAACGGGGACTCTACTCTAAAATTCGCGTGACCGGCGTGATCAAATTATCGGCGTTCTATTAAACGAAGTCCCCGGTAGGACTTTTAATCGCGCCCGAACACTCCCGGGAGTGTCGTAATAACGGTGACTCTACTCTAAATTCGCGTTCGCGGCGTCCACGCACCAACCGAGAATTCAGGCGGCTAACAGGAGGAGGGTCAGTCCACGCTTACGGATAGCAGATCCATACCACTCGGCAGCACACGAACCGACACACGACCGGTCATTATTCGGTTTAGCAATCAAACGAAGTCCATTACCGTAGGACTTTTATTCGCGCCCGAGAACACCACGCCTGTGCCCACCGGCACACGCGATAGTGTTCTTCCTATCTTACCCGTATTCGCGTCTAACGATCGATCATGAACCGAACCATTCGACGATAAATCGGACCTGCGCCGATATATCGGAATCCGTGGAGAAGCGAAGAAGGAGAAGAGACAGAGGAAAAGAAATCCGGAACATGCGCGCACGTGAAAACCATAGGAGTTAAAAGAAAAGAAAGAAAAGATATCCGGAAGGTGCAATGAAACACGTGCAGATATGAAGGAGATGAGATTGAAAAGAAAAGATGGACATAGAAAAGAAAAGAAAAGAGAAGATGAATTTGACAAAAGTCGGAATACGAAAATCGTGCTGGATTTTTAGTAGTAGAAGAAGGAGACCCGCACAGAAGCCCACGCCCATGAGCCCCACTCATGGGACCCACCCGAGAGAATCTATAATAATTAGTCTCGAATGATTACTTCAATAATTGCATAGCTATGCGAATAAATGAATAAAAATGACTGTGAACTTAATGCTGAATAAACGAAGGATATAAGAAACAATGTGAAATATAATTTGGAATTACATAGAAAAGATTTTGGAAAAGTCTTTGAAGCGTGCAGCCATTCGCTCGGTAATACTTGTATCTCATAAGATTTCGACATAACGAAAGTATTACCGACCCAGGTCCCACCGCGTGGAGGTTGCTGCATGTAGAGACCCGCGAGCTAACGGGACTCTACTCTAAAATCCACGATCCGAGATGCCTTTCCGCTTCGGGAGCTTCGGGCTTCTCAGCAAACTGGAGATGTATAAAACCCCGCTTACAGATTGCTCCACTGTCCACACCGTCGGCTTCAGACATCTCGAGACACGACCGGTCGTGTCTATATTTCGATTTATCAAATCAAAACGTAGTCCTCGGTAGGACTTTTTTTCGCGTTCGCGAACACCCACGCGCGTGCCGGCCGTCACGCGCGTGAGTGTTTTCCCTATCATTCGCGTACGGAAGCAAGGAGACATACCCTCCCTGCATATAATAAGAATTATATGCAGAGAGGTTCCATTAACTTCCGTGTAGATATCCCACGTTGATCCGTCCCTCGATAACCTAATCTGAAACAGAAGAAAAATAAAAGAGATAAATGTAAGAGTAAAAATTAAAAAGTCTGTAAAAATTAAATATAGAAGCGACGACTAAAAAGAGAATAAAAATTGAATACAAGTGCAAAAATTAAAAAGTTAATAAAACAAATATAAAATCAAAAATTAAAAAGTTAATAAAACAAATATAAAAGCAAAAATTAAAAGGTTACTGAAAATTAAATATTAAAACAAAAATTAAAAAGTTAATAAAAGTTAAATACAAAAGCAAAGTTAAATATAAAAGCAAAAATTAAAAGTATAATAGAAATTAAATATAAGAACAAGAATTATACATAAAATTAATTGCACGATGATCGGTCCCTCGATGATCTAACCTGAAACAGAAAAATATGAATTAGAATGAGAAACAGATATAAAGAATATAGCAAAAGAAAAGACAAGCAGGAAAAGGAAAAAGAAGAGAAAATTTACGTATGTACGCGTGAGAAAATTAAAATTCTGAAAGATTGGTGTGTATCTCGTAGATCCGTTCAATCCACTAAAATCAGAATTTCATAATTGAATTCGATTTTTCTTTAGTGAAAGAACGAAACCCGCCTAAGGCCCACACCCGAGGGCCCCTCCCAAGGGTCCCACCCGAGAGAAGATAGAAGACTTAATTTAAAACAATTTAATCAACTGTTTGAAATAATTGTTCAATCTACAATATGCAGCTATACGCTGGTTAATACTGGCATCCTGATAGGTATCCTTCCTGTAAAAGTAAGCTAGTAAAAGAGGAGAATATGCTACGTATTTAAATGTTCTTGTTTCATTCCCATGTGCACTTTTATTCAGTGCACTTTCAGTGGTCCTCACAATTGCCATATTTTATACGTTTCAAAATTATTACTTTAAAATAAAACTTGAATTTATAAAAATAAAATTACGAATGTAATTGAACTTTAGAAAAGTAATATGGGAACAATTAATTACTCGACTGTAATAATAAAAATGTATAAAATACGTAAAAATTTTATTCGCGAACGCGTGGCAATGTGAGATGGGACACGGAATGAATAGATCTTCTTAGTTTCTGAAAATTATATTATTATTATATAAGAGCATTTTGAGTGACAACATGGTATAATTGAAATATGACTATGAGTCATTCTCGAAGTGTTCGGTCGAACCTTCGAAAATAACTCTATAGCCTAATAGTTGCCCTCTTGAGCCACAATTTGTGGGGGCCTCTTCGGCACATAGCCTCTTCTTTGCTTCGTGCCCTAACAACTACTATGGAACATTTGAACTATCGTCAACTATCGCAAAGAAACTAGAACTATCTCTTATTCTAAAACGTCCAAGAAAACTAACGAATCTAACGCAATCCTGAAACGAAAAGTCAAGAAAGCATCGGTAGAGAAACGAGAATTAATATATTAATAGCTGAAAATCCTAAGCTAAAAATCGATTAACTTATTCTATGTTCTACGCGTTGTGATTTTACAAGTCTCCTTGTCTTTTCTCTACTCTACTTTATTCTTTCAAAAGCAATGACTCTATTGAGACTTTTCTTTTATTAATAAAATTGATTAATCATTATTTAAAAATGTTATGAAAAATCATTGGACGCTCCTTCTTACAAGCAATTACTCTAATTATTAGAAGACAAATTATATAATTTCGCTTGTAATTCAGAGACTATCCATCGCGAACGTCTTCTTGCTGATTTCTTATTAAAATTCAGGAATATCGCGATTCTTTACTATTTTCGTCAGATAAAATTATTTAAAAATGCAAGCAAATATTTAAAATTTCAAATAATTATAATCAACACGTTTAAACAAGAAGACTCTATCCTGATCTAATAAATAAATCAAAAAATAACGAACCATTCACGAGTAAATCTCCCAAGAAATTTACTCGTGGTCACTCATTGCTCTTTTACTAATTAATTACAACCAATCACCCGTGCCGATTCGGACCTTTCGTCCTCGACATGATTGAGTGATCGGAGGAACTTAAAAATTAACTCACCACTTAAGAAGTTCTGCGATGGCTCCAAAACACTGCACCGCGATTTAGGTCGAAATTGAGGGTGGACGATTTGTAGTTGGTTGAAAATGAGGTAGGTCGACATCGACGTTGGTCGAGATCCTCTTCAGTGATGCACTGACTCTAATTCGCGGTAGTTACTCATTAACGAACGGTCACTGAATTTACTTAACGCAACTCTACTATATTTTACAAGTACAGTCTGTGCGACTGTTAAAAAATCAAAAAACTACGCGAGCAAACACTGACTCTAAGGACTGCATTGCACGCAGTCTATGCAAAAACACTTATGGTTTAAATCGCGATACGCGAACGAACAAACACTGCTTCTACTTCGCGATAAATTTATTTTAGCGATACTAACACTCGATTACATCTTTGCAACGCGAGCGATTGCAACGAGGTTCTGAAACAAAAATACAAATGAAATAATTAGTGTCATTGTTATATTGTAAACTGTATAAATCATTCAACAAATATATGATAGAGAAATATACTTACTTTAAGTCTTCGATAATACTCGCTCGAATTTGGCATCGTGCGAAAATTTCTAAGTCCACTCTTGGAGATAGATTTTCAAAGTCCTCAAAAGATGAGAAAATTTCTAAGTCCAGTCGTGAAGATAGATTTTCAAAGTCCTCAAAAGATGAGAAAATTTCTAAGTCCACTCTTGGAGATAGATTTTCAAAGTCCTCAAAAGATGAGAAAATTTCTAAGTCCACTCTTGGAGATAGATTTTCAAAGTCCTCAAAAGATGAGAAAATTTCTAAGTCCAGTCGTGGAGATAGATTTTCAAAGTCCTCAAAAGATGAGAAAATTTCTAAGTCCACTCGTGGAGATAGATTTTCAAAGTCCTCAAAAGATGAGAAAATTTCTAAGTCCACTCGTGGAGATAGATTTTCAAAGTCCCCTATAGGTGCAAAAATTTCTAAGTCCACTCTTGGAGATAGATTTTCAAAGTCCTCAAAAGATGAGAAAATTTCTAAGTCCACTCTTGGATATAGATTTTCAAAGTCCTCAAAAGATGAGAAAATTTCTAAGTCCACTTTTGGAGATAGATTTTCAAAGTCCTCAAAAGATGAGAAAATTTCTAAGTCCACTTTTGGAGATAGATTTTCAAAGTCCTCAAAGATGAGAAAATTTCTAAGTCCACTCTTGGATATAGATTTTCAAAGTCCTCAAAAGATGAGAAAATTTCTAAGTCCACTTTTGGAGATAGATTTTCAAAGTCCTCAAAAGATGAGAAAATTTCTAAGTCCAGTCGTGGAGATAGATTTTCAGTCCTCAAAAGATGAGAAAATTTCTAAGTCCAGTCGTGGAGATAGATTTTCAGTCCTCAAAAGATGAGAAAATTTCTAAGTCCACTCTTGGAGATAGATTTTCAAAGTCCTCAAAAGATGAGAAAATTTCTAAGTCCACTCTTGGAGATAGATTTTCAGTCCTCAAAAGATGAGAAAATTTCTAAGTCCACTCTTGGAGATAGATTTTCAGTCCTCAAAAGATGAGAAAATTTCTAAGTCCACTCGTGGAGATAGATTTTCAAAGTCCTCAAAAGATGAGAAAATTTCTAAGTCCACTCTTGGAGATAGATTTTCAAAGTCCTCAAAAGATGAGAAAATTTCTAAGTCCACTCTTGGAGATAGATTTTCAAAGTCCTCAAAAGATGAGAAAATTTCTAAGTCCACTCTTGGAGATAGATTTTCAAAGTCCTCAAAAGATGAGAAAATTTCTAAGTCCAGTCGTGGAGATAGATTTTCAAAGTCCTCAAAAGATGAGAAAATTTCTAAGTCCACTCTTGGAGATAGATTTTCAAAGTCCTCAAAAGATGAGAAAATTTCTAAGTCCACTCTTGGAGATAGATTTTCAGTCCTCAAAAGATGAGAAAATTTCTAAGTCCACTCTTGGAGATAGATTTTCAGTCCTCAAAAGATGAGAAAATTTCTAAGTCCACTCGTGGAGATAGATTTTCAAAGTCCTCAAAAGATGAGAAAATTTCTAAGTCCACTCGTGGAGATAGATTTTCAAAGTCCCCTATAGGTGCGAAAATTTCTATGTTCATTCGTCAAAGTCCAAAGCACAACTGATCTAGGTATGCCAAAGACCCGACATTATAGTCGTCCGTGGAAACCGAGCATCCCCACTTCGCATTTAAGTTTAAAATCAAATAAGCTGTTATATATTTGAATGAACTGTTCGTTAATACTTGCACGAATGGCATCCGCGAAAATTTCTAAGTTCACTGGTCAAAGTCCAACGCACAACTGAACCAAGAACGATAAATGTCGGTGAAATATCCGATATTGTTGTTGTCCCTCCAATCCGAGTATCCCCACTTCGCATTTCAGTCTAAAATCCATTAAGCTGTTATAAATTTGAATTAACTGTTCGTTAATACTTGCACGAATGGCATCCGCGAAAATTTCTGTGTACTCTCGTCGAATTCCAAAGCACAACTAAACTAAAGTAACTGTCAAAGTCGTTCCGAGGTCCGAATTTTGTTTTCGACTCACAAAGGATATTATCCCCACTTCACAATTTCATTTTAAAATAAAATATTTCTCCGTTATTGAAAAAACATCGAAATATGAAACTATTTGCCCGGTGTTATGTGAGACCTTGACAACAGTTAAAGCGGAAGAGGAGAAGAAAAAGAAAAAGGAGAAAAGGTAAAGAAAAAAGAAAAGAAAAACAGCACTGCGAAGATACTGAAACAGAAAACCGCACAAAAGCCCACACCGAAAGACCCCTCCCAAGGGTCCCACCCGAGATTAATTATTAATAAAAGATAATAAAAATGATTCATATAATAAATAAAAGTATATAATTAATGTCATTATCAAGAGTATACAATTAGTAAATATAATTGTAAAAAATCAAAGTAAATAAGGATAAATTCGAATGATAGCTAACATAAGTGTGACGGAAAAGCTTTCTGTTCGCTCTCTTAGAAAATTAATTAAAAAGTTTGCTGTATTCAAATTTATTTATTTGTGAAAATATAACTAACAATTTAAAATGTAATCAATTTAACGTTTAATTGAACTTAGACCAGAGATATTGTAAAAATATAGAATTATGCAGCCATCCGCCCGGTAATACTTGCGTTTTATAATTATATGTATAATTTAATTACAGACATTAAATATTTATTTATTTTTTTATTATATTAAGACACAGATTTCGATATATCGCAAGTATTACCGACCCAGGTCCCACCGCTTGGAGGTTGCTGCATCTGGGGACCCACGAGCTAACGGGGACTCTACTCTCTAAGATTCGCGAGACCGGCGTGAGCAAATAATCGCCGAACAAATAAAACGAAGTCCCCGGTAGGACTTTTAATCGCGCTCGGACACTCACGTGAGTGTCCGAATGACTCTACTGCAAAATACGCATTACCGGCGTAATCTTATCTATACATTAAGCAAATAAAACTAAGTCCACGGTAGGACACTTAATTCGCGCCCGAACACTCACGTGGTGTTAGTACAACGGTAACTCTACTCTAAAACCCGGGTTCCCGGCGTTCGCGAGGTAACATGAGCGAACAGAGACATCGAGTCCGCAACGGTATCCTACTAGGGATGACGTTGAGGCCGTCAGCCTCGGATGCCCACATCCCGCCTTTAAGCACGACCGTCCGTGCCTTTCGCATTTCGAACAATAAAACGAGGTCCACGGTAGGACCTTTAATCGCGCCCGAACACTCACGTGAGTGTTAGAATAACGGTGACTCTACTCTAATTCGCGGTCCCGCGGGGTTGCATACACCTCACCATGGACTCAGGTGACTATAGATATAAGGTGGGTCAGTCAACGGACTGAACATCCTTACAAATAGCCATATACCATCCTCCTCAGTAGCACATAGACCGTCTCACTCTACAGTCATCCGATGACCGTATCACGACCGGTCATATATTCGTTTTTAGCAATCAAACGAAGTCCAATATCGTAGGACTTTTCATCGCGCCCGAGAACACCACGCCTGTGTCCGCCGACACATGCGCGAGTGTTCTTTCTATCCTACCCGTATTCGCGCCTAACGATCGAATATGAAGCAAACCATTCGACGATACGTCGAACCTGCGCCGACATATCGAAATCCGTAAAGAAGAGGACAAGAAGAAGAGAAAGAGAGGAAAGAAAGCCGGAACGTGCGCGCATGTGAGAACCATAGAACTCGGAAGAAAAGAAAGAAAAGAATATCTCGAAGGTGCAATGAAACACGTGCACGAACCTGTGAAAAAGTTGAGATTGAAAAGAAAAGATGGGCACGGAACATCGCTATATTCGAACAAAACCAGAGTACGAAAATCCAGCTGAGTTTTTTGGTAGCGAACGAAGGAGACCCGCACAGAAGCCCACGCCCATGAGCCCCTCCCATGGGTCCCACCCGAGAGAAACTATGATAATTAATTTTGAACTATTTCAATTATTATAGAGCTTACAATTTCAAAGTATAGGAATCACTGTGACTTTACCAATGAATATACGGAAAGTGTAAGAAAGAATATAATATGTACGTCCTGCGATGTTCAATTTGGAATTACATAGAAGAAATTTTAGAAAAGTCTTAATGAACGCAGCCATTCGCTCGGCAATACTTGCACACCATAAGATGTTGATGAAACACAAGTACTTCCGACCCAGGTCCCACCGCGTGGAGGTTGCTGCAGTTGGAGACCCACGGTCTAACGGGGTCTCTACTCTGAAATTCGCGTGACCGGTGTGTTCAAATGATCGACGTTCTATAAAACGAAGTCCCCGGTAGGACTTTTAATCGCGCCCGAACACTCTCGGGAGTGTTAAAATAACGATGACTCTAAATTCGCGTTCGCGGCGTCCACGCACCAACCGAGAATTCAGGCGGCTAACTGGAGGAGGGTCAGTCCACACTTACGGATAGCAAACCATTCTCTCGGCAGCACATAAACCGACACACATCCAGTCATTTCGTTTTAGCAATCAAACGATGTCCATTATCGCGCCCGAGAACACAACGCATGTGCCCGCCGACACACGCGCGAGTGTACTTCCTATCCTACCCGTATCCCGCGCGGATATATCGAGATTCGCGAAGAAGAGGCAAAGGCGATGAGATAGAAAGAAAATGAGAAGAGAAAGAAGCCAGAACGAGAGAATGGAGCAGAAAAGAAAAGAAAGAAAAGAATATCCGTAAGATGTAATGGAACACATGCACATGTGAAGAAGATGAGATTGGGAAGAAAAGATGAACATAGAATATCGACGAAAACCAGAGTACAAAAATCCAGCTCGATTTTTCGATGCAGAAAGAAGGAGACCCGCACAGAAGCCCACGCCCATGAGCCCTACTCATGGGTCCCACCCGAGAGAAACCGTAATAATCTATTCCGAGCAATTATTACATTATAGAGCTATGCGTTTCGATGAATAGAAACTACTATAAACTTACTGTTGAAGATACAAAAGACGTATGAAATCATGCGAAATGTAACTTGGAATTACATGGAAAAGATTTTGAAAAAGATTTTAAAGTATGCAGCTATTAGCTCGATAATACTTGTTTCACATAACATTTCGGCATATCGCAAGTATTACCGACCCAGGTCCCACCGCGTGGAGGTTACTGCATGTAGAGACCCGCGGACTAACGGGAACTCTACTCTAAAATCCGCGATCCGAGATGCCTTTCCGCTTCGGGAGCTTCAAGCTTCTCAGCAAACTGGAGATGTATAAAACCCCGCTTACAGATCGCTCCACCGTCCACACCGTCGGCTTCAGACATCTCGAGACACGACCGGTCGTGTCTATTTCGATTTCAAAAATCAAAGCGTAGTCCTCGGTAGGACTTTTTTTCGCGTTCGCGAACACCCACGCGCGTGCCGGCCGTCACGCGCGTGAGTGTTTTCCCTATCATTCGCGTACGGAAGCAAGGAGACATACCCTCCCTGCATATAATAAGAATTATATGCAGAGAGGTTCCATTAACTTCCGTGTAGATATCCCACGTTGATCCGTTCCTCGATAACCTAATCTGAAACAGAAGAAAAATAAAAGAGATAAATGTAAGAGTAAAAATTAAAAAGTCTGTAAAAATTAAATATAGAAGCAACGACTAAAAAGAGAACAAAAATTGAATACAAGAGCAAAAATTAAAAAGTTAATAAAACAAATATAAAAGCAAAAATTAAAAATTTAATAAAAGTTAAATACAAAAGCAAAGTTAAATATAAAAGCAAAAATTAAAAGTATAATAGAAATTAAATATAAGAACAAAAATTATACATAAAATTATATGCAAAAGCTTCCCTGTAAAAATTTAATTTCACGATGATCGGTCCCTCGATGATCGGTCCCTCGATGATCTAACCTGAAACAGAAAAAGTATGAAATAGAATGAGAAACAGATATAAAGAATATAGGAAAAGGAAAGACAAGCAGAAAAAGTGAAAAAGAAGAGAAAATTTGCGTATGTACGTGTGAGAATAATAAAATTCTGAAAGATTGATATGTATCTCGTAGGTCGGTTCAATCCACGAAAATCAGAATTTCATAATTGAATTCGATTTTTCTTTAGTGAAAGAACGAAACCCGCCTAAGGCCCACACCCGAGGGCCCCTCCCAAGGGTCCCACCCGAAACTAACAATTAATAAATGTTAATAATAGTGATTCATATGGTAAGTAAAAGTACGTAATATATGTAATTATCAAAAGTATACAATCATTAAGGTATGTAAGTGATAAAAGTAAATCAGAATATATACGTATGATAACTAACATAAGTGGGACGGAAAAATTTTCTGTGCGTTCTCTTAGAAAATTAATTTAAAATTTCGTTATATTGAAATTTATTTATTGTGGAAATATAACTAACAATGTAGAATGAAATTAATTTAACGTCTAATTGAAATTAGACAGAAAAGATTTTGGAAAAATATTGAAATACGCAGCCATTCGCCCGGTAGTACTTGCGTTTTATAATTACATATATATTTCAATTACAGATTTTTGATATAATTTAGACATTGATTTTAATATATCACAAGTACTACCGACCCAGGTCCCACCGCTAGGAGGTTGCTGCGCTTGGGGACCCACGGGCTAACGGGGACTCTACTCTAATATTCGCGTGACCGGCGTGATCAAATAAACGGCGTTCTATAAAACGAAGTCCCCGGTAGGACTTTTAATCGCGCCCGAACACTCCCGTGAGTGTTAAAATAACGGTGACTCTACTCTAAATTCGGGTTAGCGGCGTCCACGCACCAACCGAGAATTCAGGCGGCTAACTGGAGGAGGGTCAGTCCACGCTTACGGATAGCAGATCCATACCGCTCGGCAGCACACGAACCGACACACGACCGGTCATTATTCGGTTTAGCAATCAAACGAAGTCCTTTACCGTAGGACTTTTATTCGCGCCCGAGAACACCACGCCTGTGTCCGCCGACACAGGCGTGAGTGTTCTTCCTATTCTACCCGTATTCGCGTCTAACGATCGATCATGAACCGAACCAATCAACGATAAATCGGACCTGCGCCGATATATCGGAATCCGTGGAGAAGCGGAGAAGAAGAAGAGATAGAGGAAAAGAAATCCGGAACATGCGCGCACGTGAACACCATAGAACTTAAAAGAAAAGAAAGAAAAGATATCCGGAAGGTGCCATGAAACACGTGCAGATATGAAAGAGATGAGATTAAAAAGAAAAGATGGACATAGAAAAGAAAAGAAAAAAGAAAATGAATTCGACCGAAGTCAGAGTACTGAAATCCAGCTCGATTTTTCGGTACAGAAAGAAGGAGACCCGCACAGAAGCCCACGCCCATGAGCCCCACTCATGGGACCCACCCGAGAGAATCTATCATAATTAATCTCGAATGATTACTTCAATAATTACATAGCTATGCGAATCAATGAATAAAAATGACTGTGAACTTAATGTTGAATAAACGAAAGATATAAGAAACAATGTGAAATATAATTTGGAATTACATAGAATAGATTTTGGAAATGTCTTTGAAGCGTGCAGCTATTCGCTCGGTAATACTTGTATCTAATAAGATTTCGACATAGCGAAAGTATTACCGACCCAGGTCCCACCACGAGGAGGTAGCTGCATCTGGGGACCCACGGGCTAACGGGGACTCTACTCTAAATTCCACGATCCGAGATGCCTTTCCGCTTCGGGAGCTTCGGGCTTCTCAGCAAACTGGAGATGTATAAAACCCCGCTTACAGATTGCTCCACTGTCCACACCGTCGGCTTCAGACATCTCGAGACACGACCGGTCGTGTCTATATTTCGATTTATCAAATCAAAACGTAGTCCTCGGTAGGACTTTTTTTCGCGTTCGCGAACACCCACGCGCGTGCCGGCCGTCACGCGCGTGAGTGTTTTCCCTATCATTCGCGTACGGAAGCAAGGAGACATACCCTCCCTGCATATAATAAGAATTATATGCAGAGAGGTTCCATTAACTTCCGTGTAGATATCCCACGTTGATCCGTCCCTCGATAACCTAATCTGAAACAGAAGAAAAATAAAAGAGATAAATGTAAGAGTAAAAATTAAAAAGTCTGTAAAAATTAAATATAGAAGCGACGACTAAAAAGAGAATAAAAATTGAATACAAGTGCAAAAATTAAAAAGTTAATAAAACAAATATAAAATCAAAAATTAAAAAGTTAATAAAACAAATATAAAAGCAAAAATTAAAAGGTTACTGAAAATTAAATATTAAAACAAAAATTAAAAAGTTAATAAAAGTTAAATACAAAAGCAAAGTTAAATATAAAAGCAAAAATTAAAAGTATAATAGAAATTAAATATAAGAACAAGAATTATACATAAAATTAATTGCACGATGATCGGTCCCTCGATGATCTAACCTGAAACAGAAAAATATGAATTAGAATGAGAAACAGATATAAAGAATATAGCAAAAGAAAAGACAAGCAGGAAAAGGAAAAAGAAGAGAAAATTTACGTATGTACGCGTGAGAAAATTAAAATTCTGAAAGATTGGTGTGTATCTCGTAGATCCGTTCAATCCACTAAAATCAGAATTTCATAATTGAATTCGATTTTTCTTTAGTGAAAGAACGAAACCCGCCTAAGGCCCACACCCGAGGGCCCCTCCCAAGGGTCCCACCCGAGAGAAGATAGAAGACTTAATTTAAAACAATTTAATCAACTGTTTGAAATAATTGTTCAATCTACAATATGCAGCTATACGCTGGTTAATACTGGCATCCTGATAGGTATCCTTCCTGTAAAAGTAAGCTAGTAAAAGAGGAGAATATGCTACGTATTTAAATGTTCTTGTTTCATTCCCATGTGCACTTTTATTCAGTGCACTTTCAGTGGTCCTCACAATTGCCATATTTTATACGTTTCAAAATTATTACTTTAAAATAAAACTTGAATTTATAAAAATAAAATTACGAATGTAATTGAACTTTAGAAAAGTAATATGGGAACAATTAATTACTCGACTGTAATAATAAAAATGTATAAAATACGTAAAAATTTTATTCGCGAACGCGTGGCAATGTGAGATGGGACACGGAATGAATAGATCTTCTTAGTTTCTGAAAATTATATTATTATTATATAAGAGCATTTTGAGTGACAACATGGTATAATTGAAATATGACTATGAGTCATTCTCGAAGTGTTCGGTCGAACCTTCGAAAATAACTCTATAGCCTAATAGTTGCCCTCTTGAGCCACAATTTGTGGGGGCCTCTTCGGCACATAGCCTCTTCTTTGCTTCGTGCCCTAACAACTACTATGGAACATTTGAACTATCGTCAACTATCGCAAAGAAACTAGAACTATCTCTTATTCTAAAACGTCCAAGAAAACTAACGAATCTAACGCAATCCTGAAACGAAAAGTCAAGAAAGCATCGGTAGAGAAACGAGAATTAATATATTAATAGCTGAAAATCCTAAGCTAAAAATCGATTAACTTATTCTATGTTCTACGCGTTGTGATTTTACAAGTCTCCTTGTCTTTTCTCTACTCTACTTTATTCTTTCAAAAGCAATGACTCTATTGAGACTTTTCTTTTATTAATAAAATTGATTAATCATTATTTAAAAATGTTATGAAAAATCATTGGACGCTCCTTCTTACAAGCAATTACTCTAATTATTAGAAGACAAATTATATAATTTCGCTTGTAATTCAGAGACTATCCATCGCGAACGTCTTCTTGCTGATTTCTTATTAAAATTCAGGAATATCGCGATTCTTTACTATTTTCGTCAGATAAAATTATTTAAAAATGCAAGCAAATATTTAAAATTTCAAATAATTATAATCAACACGTTTAAACAAGAAGACTCTATCCTGATCTAATAAATAAATCAAAAAATAACGAACCATTCACGAGTAAATCTCCCAAGAAATTTACTCGTGGTCACTCATTGCTCTTTTACTAATTAATTACAACCAATCACCCGTGCCGATTCGGACCTTTCGTCCTCGACATGATTGAGTGATCGGAGGAACTTAAAAATTAACTCACCACTTAAGAAGTTCTGCGATGGCTCCAAAACACTGCACCGCGATTTAGGTCGAAATTGAGGGTGGACGATTTGTAGTTGGTTGAAAATGAGGTAGGTCGACATCGACGTTGGTCGAGATCCTCTTCAGTGATGCACTGACTCTAATTCGCGGTAGTTACTCATTAACGAACGGTCACTGAATTTACTTAACGCAACTCTACTATATTTTACAAGTACAGTCTGTGCGACTGTTAAAAAATCAAAAAACTACGCGAGCAAACACTGACTCTAAGGACTGCATTGCACGCAGTCTATGCAAAAACACTTATGGTTTAAATCGCGATACGCGAACGAACAAACACTGCTTCTACTTCGCGATAAATTTATTTTAGCGATACTAACACTCGATTACATCTTTGCAACGCGAGCGATTGCAACGAGGTTCTGAAACAAAAATACAAATGAAATAATTAGTGTCATTGTTATATTGTAAACTGTATAAATCATTCAACAAATATATGATAGAGAAATATACTTACTTTAAGTCTTCGATAATACTCGCTCGAATTTGGCATCGTGCGAAAATTTCTAAGTCCACTCTTGGAGATAGATTTTCAAAGTCCTCAAAAGATGAGAAAATTTCTAAGTCCAGTCGTGAAGATAGATTTTCAAAGTCCTCAAAAGATGAGAAAATTTCTAAGTCCACTCTTGGAGATAGATTTTCAAAGTCCTCAAAAGATGAGAAAATTTCTAAGTCCACTCTTGGAGATAGATTTTCAAAGTCCTCAAAAGATGAGAAAATTTCTAAGTCCAGTCGTGGAGATAGATTTTCAAAGTCCTCAAAAGATGAGAAAATTTCTAAGTCCACTCGTGGAGATAGATTTTCAAAGTCCTCAAAAGATGAGAAAATTTCTAAGTCCACTCGTGGAGATAGATTTTCAAAGTCCCCTATAGGTGCAAAAATTTCTAAGTCCACTCTTGGAGATAGATTTTCAAAGTCCTCAAAAGATGAGAAAATTTCTAAGTCCACTCTTGGATATAGATTTTCAAAGTCCTCAAAAGATGAGAAAATTTCTAAGTCCACTTTTGGAGATAGATTTTCAAAGTCCTCAAAAGATGAGAAAATTTCTAAGTCCACTTTTGGAGATAGATTTTCAAAGTCCTCAAAGATGAGAAAATTTCTAAGTCCACTCTTGGATATAGATTTTCAAAGTCCTCAAAAGATGAGAAAATTTCTAAGTCCACTTTTGGAGATAGATTTTCAAAGTCCTCAAAAGATGAGAAAATTTCTAAGTCCAGTCGTGGAGATAGATTTTCAGTCCTCAAAAGATGAGAAAATTTCTAAGTCCAGTCGTGGAGATAGATTTTCAAAGTCCTCAAAAGATGAGAAAATTTCTAAGTCCACTCTTGGAGATAGATTTTCAAAGTCCTCAAAGATGAGAAAATTTCTAAGTCCAGTCGTGGAGATAGATTTTCAGTCCTCAAAAGATGAGAAAATTTCTAAGTCCAGTCGTGGAGATAGATTTTCAAAGTCCTCAAAAGATGAGAAAATTTCTAAGTCCACTCTTGGAGATAGATTCTCAAAGTCCTCAAAAGATGAGAAAATTTCTAAGTCCAGTCGTGGAGATAGATTTTCAGTCCTCAAAAGATGAGAAAATTTCTAAGTCCAATCTTGGAGATAGATTTTCAAAGTCCCCTATAGGTGCGAAAATTTCTATGTTCATTCGTCAAAGTCCAAAGCACAACTGATCTAGGTATGCCAAAGACCCGACATTATAGTCGTCCGTGGAAACCGAGCATCCCCACTTCGCATTTAAGTTTAAAATCAAATAAGCTGTTATATATTTGAATGAACTGTTCGTTAATACTTGCACGAATGGCATCCGCGAAAATTTCAAAGTTCACTGGTCAAAGTCCAACGCACAACTGAACCAAGAACGATAAATGTCGGTGAAATATCCGATATTGTTGTCGTCCCTCCAATCCGAGTATCCCCACTTCGCATTTCAGTCTAAAATCAATTAAGCTGTTATATATTTGAATAAACTGTTCGTTAATACTTGCCCGAATGGCATACGTGAAAATTTCTATGTACTCTCGTCGAATTCCGAAGCACAACTAAACAAGTAACTGTCAAAGTCTGTCAGAGATCCGATTTTGTTTTCGACTCACAAAGAAAATTATCCCCACTTCACAATTTAATTTTAAAATAAAATATTTCTCTGTTATAGAGAAAACATTGAAATAGGCAACCATTTGACCGGTTTTATATGAGTCCTTGACAACAGTTAAAGAAGAAGAGGAGAAGAAAAAGAAAAAGGAGAAAAGATAAAGAAAGAAGAGAACAATAGCATTTCAAAGATATTGAAACAGTACACCGTCAAAAGGTCCACACCAAGAGGCCTCTCATAAGAGTTTTACCCGAGACAAACAACAATTAAAAGTTAACAAAAATAATTGATATAGTAAATAAAAGTAAATAATCCGAATAATAAATAAAAGTATAAAATGTATAAAAGTATATAACTAATATAGGTAATAAAAGTATATAATTAATGAAAGTAAATAAGAATAAACAGGAATGATTTCGAACATAAAGACGACAGAAATGTTTTCTGTGCGTCAACTTAGAAAATTAATTTAGAATTTTGATATATTAAATTTATTTATTTGTGGAAACATAACTGACAGTTAAATATGTAATTAATTTAACGTCTAATTGAACTTCGACAGAAAAGAGGTTTTCGAAAAATACAGAAATATGCAGCCATTCGCCCGGTAGTACTTGCGTCTTATAATTATATGTATAATTTAGTTAATGACTTCAAATATAATTAAGACATAGATTTCGATATTTCGCAAGTACTACCGACCCAGGTCCCACCACGAGGAGGTAGCTGCATCTGGGGACCCACGAGTTAACGGGGACTCTACTCTCTAAGATTCGCGAGACCGGCGTGAGCAAATAATCGCCGAACAAATAAAACGAAGTCCCCGGTAGGACTTTTAATCGCGCTCGGACACTCACGTGAGTGTCCGAATGACTCTACTGCAAAATACGCATTACCGGCGTAATCTTATCTATACATTAAGCAAATAAAACTAAGTCCACGGTAGGACACTTAATTCGCGCCCGAACACTCACGTGGTGTTAGTACAACGGTAACTCTACTCTAAAACCCGGGTTCCCGGCGTTCGCGAGGTAACATGAGCGAACAGAGACATCGAGTCCGCAACGGTATCCTACTAGGGATGACGTTGAGGCCGTCAGCCTCGGATGCCCACATCCCGCCTTTAAGCACGACCGTCCGTGCCTTTCGCATTTCGAACAATAAAACGAGGTCCACGGTAGGACCTTTAATCGCGCCCGAACACTCACGTGAGTGTTAGAATAACGGTGACTCTACTCTAATTCGCGGTCCCGCGGGGTTGCATACACCTCACCATGGACTCAGGTGACTATAGATATAAGGTGGGTCAGTCAACGGACTGAACATCCTTACAAATAGCCATATACCATCCTCCTCAGTAGCACATAGACCGTCTCACTCTACAGTCATCCGATGACCGTATCACTACCGGTCATTTATTCGGTTTTAGCAATCAAACGAAGTCCATTATCGTAGGACTTTTCATCGCGCCCGAGAACACCACGCCTGTGCCCGCCGACACACGCGCGAGTGATCTTTCTATCCTACCCGTATTCGCGTCTAACAATCGAGTATGAACCAAACCATTCGACGATACGTCGAACCCGCGCCGACATATCGAAATCCGTGAAGAAGAGGAGAAGAAGTAGAGAAAGAGCAGAAAAGGAAGCCGGAACGTGCGCGCATGTGAGAACCATAGAACTCGGAAGAAAAGAAAGAAAAGAATATCCGTAAGGTCGAATGAAACACGTGCACGAACGTGTGAAGAAGATGAAATTGAAAAGAAAAGATGTATGTAGAACGTCGCTACACCCGGCCGAAACCAAAGTACAAAAATCGAGCTGGGTTTTTCGGTACCGAAGGAAGGAGACCCGCACAGAAGCCCACGCCCAAGGGCCCATCCCAAGGGACCCACCCGAGAGAAACTATAACAATTAATAGCGAGTAATTATTAGATAGGAATTCGATTCAATAAACGGAAGTGACCGTGCATTTAATGCTGAAGACACAGAAGATGTAACAAAGAATGTAAGTTGCACGTACTCCGAAATTTAACTTGAATTCGATGGAAAAGATCTTGGAAAAATGTTGAAATGTGCAGCCATTCGCTCGGGAATACTTGCAGCTTCTAAGATTTCGATACAGAACAAGTACTGCCGACCCAGGTCCCACCGCGTGGAGGTTGCTGCATGTGGAGACCCACGAGCTAACGGGGTCTCTACTCTGAAATTCGCGTGACCGGCGTGATCAAATTATCGGCGTTCTATTAAACGAAGTCCCCGGTAGGACTTTTAATCGCGCCCGAACACTCCCGTGAGTGTTATAATAACGGTGACTCTACTCTAAATTCGCGTTCGCGGCGTCCACGTACCAACCGAGAATTCAGGCGGCTAACTGGAGGAGGGTCAGTCCACGCTTACGGATAGCAGATCCATACCACTCGGCAGCACACGAACCGACACACCACCGGTCATTTCGTATTAGCAATCAAACGTAGTCCATTTCCGTAGGACCTTTATTCGCGCCCGAGAACACCACGTCTGTGCCCGCCGACGCAGACGTGAATGTTCTTTCTATCTTACCCGTATCCCGCGCGGATATATCGAAATTCGCGAAGAAGAGGAAAAGAAGAAGAGAAAGAGAAGAAAAGGAGAAGAAAATGAGAACAGAAGAAAGCCAGAACGTGCGCACACGTGAAGAGGATGGAGCAGAAAAGAAAAGAAAGAAAAGAATATCCATAGGATGCAATGGAACACATGCACGTGTGAAAACGATGAAATTGAAGTGAAAAGATGAACATAGAAGATCGCTACACTCGACGGAAACCAGAGTACCAGAATCCAGCTCGATTTTTCAGTACAGAAAGAAAGAGACCCGCACAGAAGCCCACGCCCAAGGGCCCATCCCAAGGGACCCACCCGAGAGAAACTATAATAATTTCTCTCGAATAATTATTATATAGGAATTCGTTTCAATAAACGGAAGTGACCGTGCATTTAATGCTGAATACACGGAAGATGTGAGAAAGAATGTAAGTTGCACGTACTCCGAAATTTAGTTTGAATTCGATGGAAAAGACCTTAGAAAAATGTTGAAATGTGCAGCCATTCGCTCGGAAATACTTGCAGCTTCTAAGATTCCGATACAGAACAAGTACTGCCGACCCAGGTCCCACCGCGTGGAGGTTGCTGCATGTGGAGACCCGCGGACTAACGGTGACTCTACTTTTTACTACAACTAATACTATCAAGAAAGCAAAGCAACGGGGCGACCTCCACTCCCGACGAATTCAAGCCTCCAAACGCTAAAATTGCAGCCCCATGCGTCTCCGCATTTGGGAACCGACTTACGCATAGCTCAACTATCCAACATCGGAAGCTTCGATCACCACTTGAGCACAACCGGTTGTGCTTTCGCGACAAACGCCGGAACCCAAGATTGAATCTACCGCAATCACGATACTTACGCGAGCATTCCGGAAACGCTCACGCGAATATGTTGAATACGTTAGAGCCAATTTTGGACTTAATCGCGCCCGAGAACACCAACGCCTATGCCAGCCGACATACGCGAGTGTCCTTCTATCTTGCCCGAACGGGAGAAAAGAAATCCTTCTACGCCTGAGGTAGAAAGAATCTTTAAACACCCGTGTGAAAATCTAAGTCCCTCCATGGTCCTTGGCCGATGAAACGGATGAGGCTGGTGGAAGTACACGGGCTAGCGGGGATTCTACTCTAAAATCCACGATCCGAGATGCCTTTCCGCTTCGGGAGCTTCGGGCTTCTCAGCAAACTGGAGATGTATAAAACCCCGCTTACAGATTGCTCCACTGTCCACACCGTCGGCTTCAGACATCTCGAGACACGACCGGTCGTGTCTATCTTTCGGTATTTCAAAGAACAAAACGAAGTCCTCGGTAGGACTTAATCTCACGCTCGCGAACACCCACGCGTGTGCCGGCCGTCACACGCGTGAGTGTTTTCCCTATCATTCGCGTACGGAAGCAAGGAGACATACCCTTCCTGCATATAACAAACGTTACATGCAGAGAGGTTCCTTTAACTTCCGTGTAAAATTCCACGATGATCCATCCCTCGATCACCTAGCCTGAAACAGAAAAAGAAAAAAAAGAAGACATAAATGCAAGAGTACAAATTAAAAATTAAATATAGCAGCGAAAACTAGAAAGTTAATAAAAATTACATATAAGAACAAAAATTAAAAAGTTAATAAAACTGAAATATAAAAGCAAAAATTAAAATGTCAATAAAAGTTAAATACAAAAGAAAAATTAAATACAAAATCAAACATTCAAAGTATAATAAAAATAAAATTTAAAAACAAAAGTAATATGTAAAATTATATGCAAATGCTTCCCTGTAAAAATTTAATTTCACGATGATCGGTCCCTCGATGATCTAACCTGAAACAGAAATAGTATGAAACAGAATGAGAAATAGATAGAGAAAATAGGAAAAGAAAAGGCAAACAGAAAAAATAAAAAGAACGCAAAATTTTCATATGTACGCGTGAGAAAAATAGAATTCCGAACGATGGATGTATATCTCGAAGATCGGCTCAGTCGACGATAATTAGAATACCATAGTTGAATTCGATTTTTCTTTGGTGAAAGAACGAAACCCGCCTAAGGCCCACACCCGAGGGCCCCTCCCAAGGGTCCCACCCGAGACTAATAATTAATAAAATTTTAATAAAAGTAAATAAGAACAAATAGATATGACAGCGAACATAGGTACTACAGAAAAGTTTTCTGTGTGTTTCTAAAAAATTAGTTTAGATTCTCAAGAAATTATTTTAGAATTCTCTTATATTCAATCTATTAAACTGTTAAAGTATGATCAGTAATGTAACATGAAATTAATTCAACGTGTAGGTGAAATTAGACAGAAAAGAGATGTTGGAAAAATATTGAAATACGCAGCCATTCGCCCGGTAGTATTTGTGCTATATAATTATATATAAAATTTAGTTATAAATATTACATAATATATAAAATTTAGACATAGGTTTTAATATAAAGCAAATACTACCGACCCAGGTCCCACCACTAGGAGGTTGCTGCATCTGAGGACCCACGGGCTAACGGGGACTCTACTCTAAAATTCGCGTGACCGGCGTGATCAAATTATCGGCGTTCTATTAAACGAAGTCCCCGGTAGGACTTTTAATCGCGCCCGAACACTCCCGGGAGTGTCGTAATAACGGTGACTCTACTCTAAATTCGCGTTCGCGGCGTCCACGCACCAACCGAGAATTCAGGCGGCTAACAGGAGGAGGGTCAGTCCACGCTTACGGATAGCAGATCCATACCACTCGGCAGCACACGAACCGACACACGACCGGTCATTATTCGGTTTAGCAATCAAACGAAGTCCATTACCGTAGGACTTTTATTCGCGCCCGAGAACACCACGCCTGTGCCCACCGGCACACGCGATAGTGTTCTTCCTATCTTACCCGTATTCGCGTCTAACGATCGATCATGAACCGAACCATTCGACGATAAATCGGACCTGCGCCGATATATCGGAATCCGTGGAGAAGCGAAGAAGGAGAAGAGACAGAGGAAAAGAAATCCGGAACATGCGCGCACGTGAAAACCATAGGAGTTAAAAGAAAAGAAAGAAAAGATATCCGGAAGGTGCAATGAAACACGTGCAGATATGAAGGAGATGAGATTGAAAAGAAAAGATGGACATAGAAAAGAAAAGAAAAGAGAAGATGAATTTGACAAAAGTCGGAATACGAAAATCGTGCTGGATTTTTAGTAGTAGAAGAAGGAGACCCGCACAGAAGCCCACGCCCATGAGCCCCACTCATGGGACCCACCCGAGAGAATCTATAATAATTAGTCTCGAATGATTACTTCAATAATTGCATAGCTATGCGAATAAATGAATAAAAATGACTGTGAACTTAATGCTGAATAAACGAAGGATATAAGAAACAATGTGAAATATAATTTGGAATTACATAGAAAAGATTTTGGAAAAGTCTTTGAAGCGTGCAGCCATTCGCTCGGTAATACTTGTATCTCATAAGATTTCGACATAACGAAAGTATTACCGACCCAGGTCCCACCGCGTGGAGGTTGCTGCATGTAGAGACCCGCGAGCTAACGGGACTCTACTCTAAAATCCACGATCCGAGATGCCTTTCCGCTTCGGGAGCTTCGGGCTTCTCAGCAAACTGGAGATGTATAAAACCCCGCTTACAGATTGCTCCACTGTCCACACCGTCGGCTTCAGACATCTCGAGACACGACCGGTCGTGTCTATATTTCGATTTATCAAATCAAAACGTAGTCCTCGGTAGGACTTTTTTTCGCGTTCGCGAACACCCACGCGCGTGCCGGCCGTCACGCGCGTGAGTGTTTTCCCTATCATTCGCGTACGGAAGCAAGGAGACATACCCTCCCTGCATATAATAAGAATTATATGCAGAGAGGTTCCATTAACTTCCGTGTAGATATCCCACGTTGATCCGTCCCTCGATAACCTAATCTGAAACAGAAGAAAAATAAAAGAGATAAATGTAAGAGTAAAAATTAAAAAGTCTGTAAAAATTAAATATAGAAGCGACGACTAAAAAGAGAATAAAAATTGAATACAAGTGCAAAAATTAAAAAGTTAATAAAACAAATATAAAATCAAAAATTAAAAAGTTAATAAAACAAATATAAAAGCAAAAATTAAAAGGTTACTGAAAATTAAATATTAAAACAAAAATTAAAAAGTTAATAAAAGTTAAATACAAAAGCAAAGTTAAATATAAAAGCAAAAATTAAAAGTATAATAGAAATTAAATATAAGAACAAGAATTATACATAAAATTAATTGCACGATGATCGGTCCCTCGATGATCTAACCTGAAACAGAAAAATATGAATTAGAATGAGAAACAGATATAAAGAATATAGCAAAAGAAAAGACAAGCAGGAAAAGGAAAAAGAAGAGAAAATTTACGTATGTACGCGTGAGAAAATTAAAATTCTGAAAGATTGGTGTGTATCTCGTAGATCCGTTCAATCCACTAAAATCAGAATTTCATAATTGAATTCGATTTTTCTTTAGTGAAAGAACGAAACCCGCCTAAGGCCCACACCCGAGGGCCCCTCCCAAGGGTCCCACCCGAGAGAAGATAGAAGACTTAATTTAAAACAATTTAATCAACTGTTTGAAATAATTGTTCAATCTACAATATGCAGCTATACGCTGGTTAATACTGGCATCCTGATAGGTATCCTTCCTGTAAAAGTAAGCTAGTAAAAGAGGAGAATATGCTACGTATTTAAATGTTCTTGTTTCATTCCCATGTGCACTTTTATTCAGTGCACTTTCAGTGGTCCTCACAATTGCCATATTTTATACGTTTCAAAATTATTACTTTAAAATAAAACTTGAATTTATAAAAATAAAATTACGAATGTAATTGAACTTTAGAAAAGTAATATGGGAACAATTAATTACTCGACTGTAATAATAAAAATGTATAAAATACGTAAAAATTTTATTCGCGAACGCGTGGCAATGTGAGATGGGACACGGAATGAATAGATCTTCTTAGTTTCTGAAAATTATATTATTATTATATAAGAGCATTTTGAGTGACAACATGGTATAATTGAAATATGACTATGAGTCATTCTCGAAGTGTTCGGTCGAACCTTCGAAAATAACTCTATAGCCTAATAGTTGCCCTCTTGAGCCACAATTTGTGGGGGCCTCTTCGGCACATAGCCTCTTCTTTGCTTCGTGCCCTAACAACTACTATGGAACATTTGAACTATCGTCAACTATCGCAAAGAAACTAGAACTATCTCTTATTCTAAAACGTCCAAGAAAACTAACGAATCTAACGCAATCCTGAAACGAAAAGTCAAGAAAGCATCGGTAGAGAAACGAGAATTAATATATTAATAGCTGAAAATCCTAAGCTAAAAATCGATTAACTTATTCTATGTTCTACGCGTTGTGATTTTACAAGTCTCCTTGTCTTTTCTCTACTCTACTTTATTCTTTCAAAAGCAATGACTCTATTGAGACTTTTCTTTTATTAATAAAATTGATTAATCATTATTTAAAAATGTTATGAAAAATCATTGGACGCTCCTTCTTACAAGCAATTACTCTAATTATTAGAAGACAAATTATATAATTTCGCTTGTAATTCAGAGACTATCCATCGCGAACGTCTTCTTGCTGATTTCTTATTAAAATTCAGGAATATCGCGATTCTTTACTATTTTCGTCAGATAAAATTATTTAAAAATGCAAGCAAATATTTAAAATTTCAAATAATTATAATCAACACGTTTAAACAAGAAGACTCTATCCTGATCTAATAAATAAATCAAAAAATAACGAACCATTCACGAGTAAATCTCCCAAGAAATTTACTCGTGGTCACTCATTGCTCTTTTACTAATTAATTACAACCAATCACCCGTGCCGATTCGGACCTTTCGTCCTCGACATGATTGAGTGATCGGAGGAACTTAAAAATTAACTCACCACTTAAGAAGTTCTGCGATGGCTCCAAAACACTGCACCGCGATTTAGGTCGAAATTGAGGGTGGACGATTTGTAGTTGGTTGAAAATGAGGTAGGTCGACATCGACGTTGGTCGAGATCCTCTTCAGTGATGCACTGACTCTAATTCGCGGTAGTTACTCATTAACGAACGGTCACTGAATTTACTTAACGCAACTCTACTATATTTTACAAGTACAGTCTGTGCGACTGTTAAAAAATCAAAAAACTACGCGAGCAAACACTGACTCTAAGGACTGCATTGCACGCAGTCTATGCAAAAACACTTATGGTTTAAATCGCGATACGCGAACGAACAAACACTGCTTCTACTTCGCGATAAATTTATTTTAGCGATACTAACACTCGATTACATCTTTGCAACGCGAGCGATTGCAACGAGGTTCTGAAACAAAAATACAAATGAAATAATTAGTGTCATTGTTATATTGTAAACTGTATAAATCATTCAACAAATATATGATAGAGAAATATACTTACTTTAAGTCTTCGATAATACTCGCTCGAATTTGGCATCGTGCGAAAATTTCTAAGTCCACTCTTGGAGATAGATTTTCAAAGTCCTCAAAAGATGAGAAAATTTCTAAGTCCAGTCGTGAAGATAGATTTTCAAAGTCCTCAAAAGATGAGAAAATTTCTAAGTCCACTCTTGGAGATAGATTTTCAAAGTCCTCAAAAGATGAGAAAATTTCTAAGTCCACTCTTGGAGATAGATTTTCAAAGTCCTCAAAAGATGAGAAAATTTCTAAGTCCAGTCGTGGAGATAGATTTTCAAAGTCCTCAAAAGATGAGAAAATTTCTAAGTCCACTCGTGGAGATAGATTTTCAAAGTCCTCAAAAGATGAGAAAATTTCTAAGTCCACTCGTGGAGATAGATTTTCAAAGTCCCCTATAGGTGCAAAAATTTCTAAGTCCACTCTTGGAGATAGATTTTCAAAGTCCTCAAAAGATGAGAAAATTTCTAAGTCCACTCTTGGATATAGATTTTCAAAGTCCTCAAAAGATGAGAAAATTTCTAAGTCCACTTTTGGAGATAGATTTTCAAAGTCCTCAAAAGATGAGAAAATTTCTAAGTCCACTTTTGGAGATAGATTTTCAAAGTCCTCAAAGATGAGAAAATTTCTAAGTCCACTCTTGGATATAGATTTTCAAAGTCCTCAAAAGATGAGAAAATTTCTAAGTCCAGTCGTGGAGATAGATTTTCAAAGTCCTCAAAAGATGAGAAAATTTCTAAGTCCACTCGTGGAGATAGATTTTCAAAGTCCTCAAAAGATGAGAAAATTTCTAAGTCCACTCGTGGAGATAGATTTTCAAAGTCCCCTATAGGTGCAAAAATTTCTAAGTCCACTCTTGGAGATAGATTTTCAAAGTCCTCAAAAGATGAGAAAATTTCTAAGTCCAGTCGTGAAGATAGATTTTCAAAGTCCTCAAAAGATGAGAAAATTTCTAAGTCCACTCTTGGAGATAGATTTTCAAAGTCCTCAAAAGATGAGAAAATTTCTAAGTCCACTCTTGGAGATAGATTTTCAAAGTCCTCAAAAGATGAGAAAATTTCTAAGTCCAGTCGTGGAGATAGATTTTCAAAGTCCTCAAAAGATGAGAAAATTTCTAAGTCCACTCTTGGAGATAGATTTTCAAAGTCCTCAAAAGATGAGAAAATTTCTAAGTCCACTCTTGGAGATAGATTTTCAAAGTCCTCAAAAGATGAGAAAATTTCTAAGTCCAGTCGTGAAGATAGATTTTCAAAGTCCTCAAAAGATGAGAAAATTTCTAAGTCCACTCTTGGAGATAGATTTTCAAAGTCCTCAAAAGATGAGAAAATTTCTAAGTCCACTCTTGGAGATAGATTTTCAAAGTCCTCAAAAGATGAGAAAATTTCTAAGTCCAGTCGTGGAGATAGATTTTCAAAGTCCTCAAAAGATGAGAAAATTTCTAAGTCCACTCGTGGAGATAGATTTTCAAAGTCCTCAAAAGATGAGAAAATTTCTAAGTCCACTCGTGGAGATAGATTTTCAAAGTCCCCTATAGGTGCAAAAATTTCTAAGTCCACTCTTGGAGATAGATTTTCAAAGTCCTCAAAAGATGAGAAAATTTCTAAGTCCACTCTTGGATATAGATTTTCAAAGTCCTCAAAGATGAGAAAATTTCTAAGTCCACTCTTGGATATAGATTTTCAAAGTCCTCAAAAGATGAGAAAATTTCTAAGTCCACTTTTGGAGATAGATTTTCAAAGTCCTCAAAAGATGAGAAAATTTCTAAGTCCAGTCGTGGAGATAGATTTTCAGTCCTCAAAAGATGAGAAAATTTCTAAGTCCAGTCGTGGAGATAGATTTTCAGTCCTCAAAAGATGAGAAAATTTCTAAGTCCACTCTTGGAGATAGATTTTCAAAGTCCTCAAAAGATGAGAAAATTTCTAAGTCCACTCTTGGAGATAGATTTTCAGTCCTCAAAAGATGAGAAAATTTCTAAGTCCACTCTTGGAGATAGATTTTCAGTCCTCAAAAGATGAGAAAATTTCTAAGTCCACTCGTGGAGATAGATTTTCAAAGTCCTCAAAAGATGAGAAAATTTCTAAGTCCACTCTTGGAGATAGATTTTCAAAGTCCTCAAAAGATGAGAAAATTTCTAAGTCCACTCTTGGAGATAGATTTTCAAAGTCCTCAAAAGATGAGAAAATTTCTAAGTCCACTCTTGGAGATAGATTTTCAAAGTCCTCAAAAGATGAGAAAATTTCTAAGTCCAGTCGTGGAGATAGATTTTCAAAGTCCTCAAAAGATGAGAAAATTTCTAAGTCCACTCTTGGAGATAGATTTTCAGTCCTCAAAAGATGAGAAAATTTCTAAGTCCACTCGTGGAGATAGATTTTCAAAGTCCTCAAAAGATGAGAAAATTTCTAAGTCCACTCGTGGAGATAGATTTTCAAAGTCCCCTATAGGTGCGAAAATTTCTATGTTCATTCGTCAAAGTCCAAAGCACAACTGATCTAGGTATGCCAAAGACCCGACATTATAGTCGTCCGTGGAAACCGAGCATCCCCACTTCGCATTTAAGTTTAAAATCAAATAAGCTGTTATATATTTGAATGAACTGTTCGTTAATACTTGCACGAATGGCATCCGCGAAAATTTCTAAGTTCACTGGTCAAAGTCCAACGCACAACTGAACCAAGAACGATAAATGTCGGTGAAATATCCGATATTGTTGTTGTCCCTCCAATCCGAGTATCCCCACTTCGCATTTCAGTCTAAAATCCATTAAGCTGTTATAAATTTGAATTAACTGTTCGTTAATACTTGCACGAATGGCATCCGCGAAAATTTCTGTGTACTCTCGTCGAATTCCAAAGCACAACTAAACTAAAGTAACTGTCAAAGTCGTTCCGAGGTCCGAATTTTGTTTTCGACTCACAAAGGATATTATCCCCACTTCACAATTTCATTTTAAAATAAAATATTTCTCCGTTATTGAAAAAACATCGAAATATGAAACTATTTGCCCGGTGTTATGTGAGACCTTGACAACAGTTAAAGCGGAAGAGGAGAAGAAAAAGAAAAAGGAGAAAAGGTAAAGAAAAAAGAAAAGAAAAACAGCACTGCGAAGATACTGAAACAGAAAACCGCACAAAAGCCCACACCGAAAGACCCCTCCCAAGGGTCCCACCCGAGATTAATTATTAATAAAAGATAATAAAAATGATTCATATAATAAATAAAAGTATATAATTAATGTCATTATCAAGAGTATACAATTAGTAAATATAATTGTAAAAAATCAAAGTAAATAAGGATAAATTCGAATGATAGCTAACATAAGTGTGACGGAAAAGCTTTCTGTTCGCTCTCTTAGAAAATTAATTAAAAAGTTTGCTGTATTCAAATTTATTTATTTGTGAAAATATAACTAACAATTTAAAATGTAATCAATTTAACGTTTAATTGAACTTAGACCAGAGATATTGTAAAAATATAGAATTATGCAGCCATCCGCCCGGTAATACTTGCGTTTTATAATTATATGTATAATTTAATTACAGACATTAAATATTTATTTATTTTTTTATTATATTAAGACACAGATTTCGATATATCGCAAGTATTACCGACCCAGGTCCCACCGCTTGGAGGTTGCTGCATCTGGGGACCCACGAGCTAACGGGGACTCTACTCTCTAAGATTCGCGAGACCGGCGTGAGCAAATAATCGCCGAACAAATAAAACGAAGTCCCCGGTAGGACTTTTAATCGCGCTCGGACACTCACGTGAGTGTCCGAATGACTCTACTGCAAAATACGCATTACCGGCGTAATCTTATCTATACATTAAGCAAATAAAACTAAGTCCACGGTAGGACACTTAATTCGCGCCCGAACACTCACGTGGTGTTAGTACAACGGTAACTCTACTCTAAAACCCGGGTTCCCGGCGTTCGCGAGGTAACATGAGCGAACAGAGACATCGAGTCCGCAACGGTATCCTACTAGGGATGACGTTGAGGCCGTCAGCCTCGGATGCCCACATCCCGCCTTTAAGCACGACCGTCCGTGCCTTTCGCATTTCGAACAATAAAACGAGGTCCACGGTAGGACCTTTAATCGCGCCCGAACACTCACGTGAGTGTTAGAATAACGGTGACTCTACTCTAATTCGCGGTCCCGCGGGGTTGCATACACCTCACCATGGACTCAGGTGACTATAGATATAAGGTGGGTCAGTCAACGGACTGAACATCCTTACAAATAGCCATATACCATCCTCCTCAGTAGCACATAGACCGTCTCACTCTACAGTCATCCGATGACCGTATCACGACCGGTCATATATTCGTTTTTAGCAATCAAACGAAGTCCAATATCGTAGGACTTTTCATCGCGCCCGAGAACACCACGCCTGTGTCCGCCGACACATGCGCGAGTGTTCTTTCTATCCTACCCGTATTCGCGCCTAACGATCGAATATGAAGCAAACCATTCGACGATACGTCGAACCTGCGCCGACATATCGAAATCCGTAAAGAAGAGGACAAGAAGAAGAGAAAGAGAGGAAAGAAAGCCGGAACGTGCGCGCATGTGAGAACCATAGAACTCGGAAGAAAAGAAAGAAAAGAATATCTCGAAGGTGCAATGAAACACGTGCACGAACCTGTGAAAAAGTTGAGATTGAAAAGAAAAGATGGGCACGGAACATCGCTATATTCGAACAAAACCAGAGTACGAAAATCCAGCTGAGTTTTTTGGTAGCGAACGAAGGAGACCCGCACAGAAGCCCACGCCCATGAGCCCCTCCCATGGGTCCCACCCGAGAGAAACTATGATAATTAATTTTGAACTATTTCAATTATTATAGAGCTTACAATTTCAAAGTATAGGAATCACTGTGACTTTACCAATGAATATACGGAAAGTGTAAGAAAGAATATAATATGTACGTCCTGCGATGTTCAATTTGGAATTACATAGAAGAAATTTTAGAAAAGTCTTAATGAACGCAGCCATTCGCTCGGCAATACTTGCACACCATAAGATGTTGATGAAACACAAGTACTTCCGACCCAGGTCCCACCGCGTGGAGGTTGCTGCAGTTGGAGACCCACGGTCTAACGGGGTCTCTACTCTGAAATTCGCGTGACCGGTGTGTTCAAATGATCGACGTTCTATAAAACGAAGTCCCCGGTAGGACTTTTAATCGCGCCCGAACACTCTCGGGAGTGTTAAAATAACGATGACTCTAAATTCGCGTTCGCGGCGTCCACGCACCAACCGAGAATTCAGGCGGCTAACTGGAGGAGGGTCAGTCCACACTTACGGATAGCAAACCATTCTCTCGGCAGCACATAAACCGACACACATCCAGTCATTTCGTTTTAGCAATCAAACGATGTCCATTATCGCGCCCGAGAACACAACGCATGTGCCCGCCGACACACGCGCGAGTGTACTTCCTATCCTACCCGTATCCCGCGCGGATATATCGAGATTCGCGAAGAAGAGGCAAAGGCGATGAGATAGAAAGAAAATGAGAAGAGAAAGAAGCCAGAACGAGAGAATGGAGCAGAAAAGAAAAGAAAGAAAAGAATATCCGTAAGATGTAATGGAACACATGCACATGTGAAGAAGATGAGATTGGGAAGAAAAGATGAACATAGAATATCGACGAAAACCAGAGTACAAAAATCCAGCTCGATTTTTCGATGCAGAAAGAAGGAGACCCGCACAGAAGCCCACGCCCATGAGCCCTACTCATGGGTCCCACCCGAGAGAAACCGTAATAATCTATTCCGAGCAATTATTACATTATAGAGCTATGCGTTTCGATGAATAGAAACTACTATAAACTTACTGTTGAAGATACAAAAGACGTATGAAATCATGCGAAATGTAACTTGGAATTACATGGAAAAGATTTTGAAAAAGATTTTAAAGTATGCAGCTATTAGCTCGATAATACTTGTTTCACATAACATTTCGGCATATCGCAAGTATTACCGACCCAGGTCCCACCGCGTGGAGGTTACTGCATGTAGAGACCCGCGGACTAACGGGAACTCTACTCTAAAATCCGCGATCCGAGATGCCTTTCCGCTTCGGGAGCTTCAAGCTTCTCAGCAAACTGGAGATGTATAAAACCCCGCTTACAGATCGCTCCACCGTCCACACCGTCGGCTTCAGACATCTCGAGACACGACCGGTCGTGTCTATTTCGATTTCAAAAATCAAAGCGTAGTCCTCGGTAGGACTTTTTTTCGCGTTCGCGAACACCCACGCGCGTGCCGGCCGTCACGCGCGTGAGTGTTTTCCCTATCATTCGCGTACGGAAGCAAGGAGACATACCCTCCCTGCATATAATAAGAATTATATGCAGAGAGGTTCCATTAACTTCCGTGTAGATATCCCACGTTGATCCGTTCCTCGATAACCTAATCTGAAACAGAAGAAAAATAAAAGAGATAAATGTAAGAGTAAAAATTAAAAAGTCTGTAAAAATTAAATATAGAAGCAACGACTAAAAAGAGAACAAAAATTGAATACAAGAGCAAAAATTAAAAAGTTAATAAAACAAATATAAAAGCAAAAATTAAAAATTTAATAAAAGTTAAATACAAAAGCAAAGTTAAATATAAAAGCAAAAATTAAAAGTATAATAGAAATTAAATATAAGAACAAAAATTATACATAAAATTATATGCAAAAGCTTCCCTGTAAAAATTTAATTTCACGATGATCGGTCCCTCGATGATCGGTCCCTCGATGATCTAACCTGAAACAGAAAAAGTATGAAATAGAATGAGAAACAGATATAAAGAATATAGGAAAAGGAAAGACAAGCAGAAAAAGTGAAAAAGAAGAGAAAATTTGCGTATGTACGTGTGAGAATAATAAAATTCTGAAAGATTGATATGTATCTCGTAGGTCGGTTCAATCCACGAAAATCAGAATTTCATAATTGAATTCGATTTTTCTTTAGTGAAAGAACGAAACCCGCCTAAGGCCCACACCCGAGGGCCCCTCCCAAGGGTCCCACCCGAAACTAACAATTAATAAATGTTAATAATAGTGATTCATATGGTAAGTAAAAGTACGTAATATATGTAATTATCAAAAGTATACAATCATTAAGGTATGTAAGTGATAAAAGTAAATCAGAATATATACGTATGATAACTAACATAAGTGGGACGGAAAAATTTTCTGTGCGTTCTCTTAGAAAATTAATTTAAAATTTCGTTATATTGAAATTTATTTATTGTGGAAATATAACTAACAATGTAGAATGAAATTAATTTAACGTCTAATTGAAATTAGACAGAAAAGATTTTGGAAAAATATTGAAATACGCAGCCATTCGCCCGGTAGTACTTGCGTTTTATAATTACATATATATTTCAATTACAGATTTTTGATATAATTTAGACATTGATTTTAATATATCACAAGTACTACCGACCCAGGTCCCACCGCTAGGAGGTTGCTGCGCTTGGGGACCCACGGGCTAACGGGGACTCTACTCTAATATTCGCGTGACCGGCGTGATCAAATAAACGGCGTTCTATAAAACGAAGTCCCCGGTAGGACTTTTAATCGCGCCCGAACACTCCCGTGAGTGTTAAAATAACGGTGACTCTACTCTAAATTCGGGTTAGCGGCGTCCACGCACCAACCGAGAATTCAGGCGGCTAACTGGAGGAGGGTCAGTCCACGCTTACGGATAGCAGATCCATACCGCTCGGCAGCACACGAACCGACACACGACCGGTCATTATTCGGTTTAGCAATCAAACGAAGTCCTTTACCGTAGGACTTTTATTCGCGCCCGAGAACACCACGCCTGTGTCCGCCGACACAGGCGTGAGTGTTCTTCCTATTCTACCCGTATTCGCGTCTAACGATCGATCATGAACCGAACCAATCAACGATAAATCGGACCTGCGCCGATATATCGGAATCCGTGGAGAAGCGGAGAAGAAGAAGAGATAGAGGAAAAGAAATCCGGAACATGCGCGCACGTGAACACCATAGAACTTAAAAGAAAAGAAAGAAAAGATATCCGGAAGGTGCCATGAAACACGTGCAGATATGAAAGAGATGAGATTAAAAAGAAAAGATGGACATAGAAAAGAAAAGAAAAAAGAAAATGAATTCGACCGAAGTCAGAGTACTGAAATCCAGCTCGATTTTTCGGTACAGAAAGAAGGAGACCCGCACAGAAGCCCACGCCCATGAGCCCCACTCATGGGACCCACCCGAGAGAATCTATCATAATTAATCTCGAATGATTACTTCAATAATTACATAGCTATGCGAATCAATGAATAAAAATGACTGTGAACTTAATGTTGAATAAACGAAAGATATAAGAAACAATGTGAAATATAATTTGGAATTACATAGAATAGATTTTGGAAATGTCTTTGAAGCGTGCAGCTATTCGCTCGGTAATACTTGTATCTAATAAGATTTCGACATAGCGAAAGTATTACCGACCCAGGTCCCACCACGAGGAGGTAGCTGCATCTGGGGACCCACGGGCTAACGGGGACTCTACTCTAAATTCCACGATCCGAGATGCCTTTCCGCTTCGGGAGCTTCGGGCTTCTCAGCAAACTGGAGATGTATAAAACCCCGCTTACAGATTGCTCCACTGTCCACACCGTCGGCTTCAGACATCTCGAGACACGACCGGTCGTGTCTATATTTCGATTTATCAAATCAAAACGTAGTCCTCGGTAGGACTTTTTTTCGCGTTCGCGAACACCCACGCGCGTGCCGGCCGTCACGCGCGTGAGTGTTTTCCCTATCATTCGCGTACGGAAGCAAGGAGACATACCCTCCCTGCATATAATAAGAATTATATGCAGAGAGGTTCCATTAACTTCCGTGTAGATATCCCACGTTGATCCGTCCCTCGATAACCTAATCTGAAACAGAAGAAAAATAAAAGAGATAAATGTAAGAGTAAAAATTAAAAAGTCTGTAAAAATTAAATATAGAAGCGACGACTAAAAAGAGAATAAAAATTGAATACAAGTGCAAAAATTAAAAAGTTAATAAAACAAATATAAAATCAAAAATTAAAAAGTTAATAAAACAAATATAAAAGCAAAAATTAAAAGGTTACTGAAAATTAAATATTAAAACAAAAATTAAAAAGTTAATAAAAGTTAAATACAAAAGCAAAGTTAAATATAAAAGCAAAAATTAAAAGTATAATAGAAATTAAATATAAGAACAAGAATTATACATAAAATTAATTGCACGATGATCGGTCCCTCGATGATCTAACCTGAAACAGAAAAATATGAATTAGAATGAGAAACAGATATAAAGAATATAGCAAAAGAAAAGACAAGCAGGAAAAGGAAAAAGAAGAGAAAATTTACGTATGTACGCGTGAGAAAATTAAAATTCTGAAAGATTGGTGTGTATCTCGTAGATCCGTTCAATCCACTAAAATCAGAATTTCATAATTGAATTCGATTTTTCTTTAGTGAAAGAACGAAACCCGCCTAAGGCCCACACCCGAGGGCCCCTCCCAAGGGTCCCACCCGAGAGAAGATAGAAGACTTAATTTAAAACAATTTAATCAACTGTTTGAAATAATTGTTCAATCTACAATATGCAGCTATACGCTGGTTAATACTGGCATCCTGATAGGTATCCTTCCTGTAAAAGTAAGCTAGTAAAAGAGGAGAATATGCTACGTATTTAAATGTTCTTGTTTCATTCCCATGTGCACTTTTATTCAGTGCACTTTCAGTGGTCCTCACAATTGCCATATTTTATACGTTTCAAAATTATTACTTTAAAATAAAACTTGAATTTATAAAAATAAAATTACGAATGTAATTGAACTTTAGAAAAGTAATATGGGAACAATTAATTACTCGACTGTAATAATAAAAATGTATAAAATACGTAAAAATTTTATTCGCGAACGCGTGGCAATGTGAGATGGGACACGGAATGAATAGATCTTCTTAGTTTCTGAAAATTATATTATTATTATATAAGAGCATTTTGAGTGACAACATGGTATAATTGAAATATGACTATGAGTCATTCTCGAAGTGTTCGGTCGAACCTTCGAAAATAACTCTATAGCCTAATAGTTGCCCTCTTGAGCCACAATTTGTGGGGGCCTCTTCGGCACATAGCCTCTTCTTTGCTTCGTGCCCTAACAACTACTATGGAACATTTGAACTATCGTCAACTATCGCAAAGAAACTAGAACTATCTCTTATTCTAAAACGTCCAAGAAAACTAACGAATCTAACGCAATCCTGAAACGAAAAGTCAAGAAAGCATCGGTAGAGAAACGAGAATTAATATATTAATAGCTGAAAATCCTAAGCTAAAAATCGATTAACTTATTCTATGTTCTACGCGTTGTGATTTTACAAGTCTCCTTGTCTTTTCTCTACTCTACTTTATTCTTTCAAAAGCAATGACTCTATTGAGACTTTTCTTTTATTAATAAAATTGATTAATCATTATTTAAAAATGTTATGAAAAATCATTGGACGCTCCTTCTTACAAGCAATTACTCTAATTATTAGAAGACAAATTATATAATTTCGCTTGTAATTCAGAGACTATCCATCGCGAACGTCTTCTTGCTGATTTCTTATTAAAATTCAGGAATATCGCGATTCTTTACTATTTTCGTCAGATAAAATTATTTAAAAATGCAAGCAAATATTTAAAATTTCAAATAATTATAATCAACACGTTTAAACAAGAAGACTCTATCCTGATCTAATAAATAAATCAAAAAATAACGAACCATTCACGAGTAAATCTCCCAAGAAATTTACTCGTGGTCACTCATTGCTCTTTTACTAATTAATTACAACCAATCACCCGTGCCGATTCGGACCTTTCGTCCTCGACATGATTGAGTGATCGGAGGAACTTAAAAATTAACTCACCACTTAAGAAGTTCTGCGATGGCTCCAAAACACTGCACCGCGATTTAGGTCGAAATTGAGGGTGGACGATTTGTAGTTGGTTGAAAATGAGGTAGGTCGACATCGACGTTGGTCGAGATCCTCTTCAGTGATGCACTGACTCTAATTCGCGGTAGTTACTCATTAACGAACGGTCACTGAATTTACTTAACGCAACTCTACTATATTTTACAAGTACAGTCTGTGCGACTGTTAAAAAATCAAAAAACTACGCGAGCAAACACTGACTCTAAGGACTGCATTGCACGCAGTCTATGCAAAAACACTTATGGTTTAAATCGCGATACGCGAACGAACAAACACTGCTTCTACTTCGCGATAAATTTATTTTAGCGATACTAACACTCGATTACATCTTTGCAACGCGAGCGATTGCAACGAGGTTCTGAAACAAAAATACAAATGAAATAATTAGTGTCATTGTTATATTGTAAACTGTATAAATCATTCAACAAATATATGATAGAGAAATATACTTACTTTAAGTCTTCGATAATACTCGCTCGAATTTGGCATCGTGCGAAAATTTCTAAGTCCACTCTTGGAGATAGATTTTCAAAGTCCTCAAAAGATGAGAAAATTTCTAAGTCCAGTCGTGAAGATAGATTTTCAAAGTCCTCAAAAGATGAGAAAATTTCTAAGTCCACTCTTGGAGATAGATTTTCAAAGTCCTCAAAAGATGAGAAAATTTCTAAGTCCACTCTTGGAGATAGATTTTCAAAGTCCTCAAAAGATGAGAAAATTTCTAAGTCCAGTCGTGGAGATAGATTTTCAAAGTCCTCAAAAGATGAGAAAATTTCTAAGTCCACTCGTGGAGATAGATTTTCAAAGTCCTCAAAAGATGAGAAAATTTCTAAGTCCACTCGTGGAGATAGATTTTCAAAGTCCCCTATAGGTGCAAAAATTTCTAAGTCCACTCTTGGAGATAGATTTTCAAAGTCCTCAAAAGATGAGAAAATTTCTAAGTCCACTCTTGGATATAGATTTTCAAAGTCCTCAAAAGATGAGAAAATTTCTAAGTCCACTTTTGGAGATAGATTTTCAAAGTCCTCAAAAGATGAGAAAATTTCTAAGTCCACTTTTGGAGATAGATTTTCAAAGTCCTCAAAGATGAGAAAATTTCTAAGTCCACTCTTGGATATAGATTTTCAAAGTCCTCAAAAGATGAGAAAATTTCTAAGTCCACTTTTGGAGATAGATTTTCAAAGTCCTCAAAAGATGAGAAAATTTCTAAGTCCAGTCGTGGAGATAGATTTTCAGTCCTCAAAAGATGAGAAAATTTCTAAGTCCAGTCGTGGAGATAGATTTTCAGTCCTCAAAAGATGAGAAAATTTCTAAGTCCAGTCGTGGAGATAGATTTTCAGTCCTCAAAAGATGAGAAAATTTCTAAGTCCACTCTTGGAGATAGATTTTCAAAGTCCTCAAAAGATGAGAAAATTTCTAAGTCCACTCTTGGAGATAGATTTTCAGTCCTCAAAAGATGAGAAAATTTCTAAGTCCACTCTTGGAGATAGATTTTCAGTCCTCAAAAGATGAGAAAATTTCTAAGTCCACTCGTGGAGATAGATTTTCAAAGTCCTCAAAAGATGAGAAAATTTCTAAGTCCACTCTTGGAGATAGATTTTCAAAGTCCTCAAAAGATGAGAAAATTTCTAAGTCCACTCTTGGAGATAGATTTTCAAAGTCCTCAAAAGATGAGAAAATTTCTAAGTCCACTCTTGGAGATAGATTTTCAAAGTCCTCAAAAGATGAGAAAATTTCTAAGTCCAGTCGTGGAGATAGATTTTCAAAGTCCTCAAAAGATGAGAAAATTTCTAAGTCCACTCTTGGAGATAGATTTTCAAAGTCCTCAAAAGATGAGAAAATTTCTAAGTCCACTCTTGGAGATAGATTTTCAGTCCTCAAAAGATGAGAAAATTTCTAAGTCCACTCTTGGAGATAGATTTTCAGTCCTCAAAAGATGAGAAAATTTCTAAGTCCACTCGTGGAGATAGATTTTCAAAGTCCTCAAAAGATGAGAAAATTTCTAAGTCCACTCGTGGAGATAGATTTTCAAAGTCCCCTATAGGTGCGAAAATTTCTATGTTCATTCGTCAAAGTCCAAAGCACAACTGATCTAGGTATGCCAAAGACCCGACATTATAGTCGTCCGTGGAAACCGAGCATCCCCACTTCGCATTTAAGTTTAAAATCAAATAAGCTGTTATATATTTGAATGAACTGTTCGTTAATACTTGCACGAATGGCATCCGCGAAAATTTCTAAGTTCACTGGTCAAAGTCCAACGCACAACTGAACCAAGAACGATAAATGTCGGTGAAATATCCGATATTGTTGTTGTCCCTCCAATCCGAGTATCCCCACTTCGCATTTCAGTCTAAAATCCATTAAGCTGTTATAAATTTGAATTAACTGTTCGTTAATACTTGCACGAATGGCATCCGCGAAAATTTCTGTGTACTCTCGTCGAATTCCAAAGCACAACTAAACTAAAGTAACTGTCAAAGTCGTTCCGAGGTCCGAATTTTGTTTTCGACTCACAAAGGATATTATCCCCACTTCACAATTTCATTTTAAAATAAAATATTTCTCCGTTATTGAAAAAACATCGAAATATGAAACTATTTGCCCGGTGTTATGTGAGACCTTGACAACAGTTAAAGCGGAAGAGGAGAAGAAAAAGAAAAAGGAGAAAAGGTAAAGAAAAAAGAAAAGAAAAACAGCACTGCGAAGATACTGAAACAGAAAACCGCACAAAAGCCCACACCGAAAGACCCCTCCCAAGGGTCCCACCCGAGATTAATTATTAATAAAAGATAATAAAAATGATTCATATAATAAATAAAAGTATATAATTAATGTCATTATCAAGAGTATACAATTAGTAAATATAATTGTAAAAAATCAAAGTAAATAAGGATAAATTCGAATGATAGCTAACATAAGTGTGACGGAAAAGCTTTCTGTTCGCTCTCTTAGAAAATTAATTAAAAAGTTTGCTGTATTCAAATTTATTTATTTGTGAAAATATAACTAACAATTTAAAATGTAATCAATTTAACGTTTAATTGAACTTAGACCAGAGATATTGTAAAAATATAGAATTATGCAGCCATCCGCCCGGTAATACTTGCGTTTTATAATTATATGTATAATTTAATTACAGACATTAAATATTTATTTATTTTTTTATTATATTAAGACACAGATTTCGATATATCGCAAGTATTACCGACCCAGGTCCCACCGCTTGGAGGTTGCTGCATCTGGGGACCCACGAGCTAACGGGGACTCTACTCTCTAAGATTCGCGAGACCGGCGTGAGCAAATAATCGCCGAACAAATAAAACGAAGTCCCCGGTAGGACTTTTAATCGCGCTCGGACACTCACGTGAGTGTCCGAATGACTCTACTGCAAAATACGCATTACCGGCGTAATCTTATCTATACATTAAGCAAATAAAACTAAGTCCACGGTAGGACACTTAATTCGCGCCCGAACACTCACGTGGTGTTAGTACAACGGTAACTCTACTCTAAAACCCGGGTTCCCGGCGTTCGCGAGGTAACATGAGCGAACAGAGACATCGAGTCCGCAACGGTATCCTACTAGGGATGACGTTGAGGCCGTCAGCCTCGGATGCCCACATCCCGCCTTTAAGCACGACCGTCCGTGCCTTTCGCATTTCGAACAATAAAACGAGGTCCACGGTAGGACCTTTAATCGCGCCCGAACACTCACGTGAGTGTTAGAATAACGGTGACTCTACTCTAATTCGCGGTCCCGCGGGGTTGCATACACCTCACCATGGACTCAGGTGACTATAGATATAAGGTGGGTCAGTCAACGGACTGAACATCCTTACAAATAGCCATATACCATCCTCCTCAGTAGCACATAGACCGTCTCACTCTACAGTCATCCGATGACCGTATCACGACCGGTCATATATTCGTTTTTAGCAATCAAACGAAGTCCAATATCGTAGGACTTTTCATCGCGCCCGAGAACACCACGCCTGTGTCCGCCGACACATGCGCGAGTGTTCTTTCTATCCTACCCGTATTCGCGCCTAACGATCGAATATGAAGCAAACCATTCGACGATACGTCGAACCTGCGCCGACATATCGAAATCCGTAAAGAAGAGGACAAGAAGAAGAGAAAGAGAGGAAAGAAAGCCGGAACGTGCGCGCATGTGAGAACCATAGAACTCGGAAGAAAAGAAAGAAAAGAATATCTCGAAGGTGCAATGAAACACGTGCACGAACCTGTGAAAAAGATGAGATTGAAAAGAAAAGATGGGCACGGAACATCGCTATATTCGAACAAAACCAGAGTACGAAAATCCAGCTGAGTTTTTTGGTAGCGAACGAAGGAGACCCGCACAGAAGCCCACGCCCATGAGCCCCTCCCATGGGTCCCACCCGAGAGAAACTATGATAATTAATTTTGAACTATTTCAATTATTATAGAGCTTACAATTTCAAAGTATAGGAATCACTGTGACTTTACCAATGAATATACGGAAAGTGTAAGAAAGAATATAATATGTACGTCCTGCGATGTTCAATTTGGAATTACATAGAAGAAATTTTAGAAAAGTCTTAATGAACGCAGCCATTCGCTCGGCAATACTTGCACACCATAAGATGTTGATGAAACACAAGTACTTCCGACCCAGGTCCCACCGCGTGGAGGTTGCTGCAGTTGGAGACCCACGGTCTAACGGGGTCTCTACTCTGAAATTCGCGTGACCGGTGTGTTCAAATGATCGACGTTCTATAAAACGAAGTCCCCGGTAGGACTTTTAATCGCGCCCGAACACTCTCGGGAGTGTTAAAATAACGATGACTCTAAATTCGCGTTCGCGGCGTCCACGCACCAACCGAGAATTCAGGCGGCTAACTGGAGGAGGGTCAGTCCACACTTACGGATAGCAAACCATTCTCTCGGCAGCACATAAACCGACACACATCCAGTCATTTCGTTTTAGCAATCAAACGATGTCCATTATCGCGCCCGAGAACACAACGCATGTGCCCGCCGACACACGCGCGAGTGTACTTCCTATCCTACCCGTATCCCGCGCGGATATATCGAGATTCGCGAAGAAGAGGCAAAGGCGATGAGATAGAAAGAAAATGAGAAGAGAAAGAAGCCAGAACGAGAGAATGGAGCAGAAAAGAAAAGAAAGAAAAGAATATCCGTAAGATGTAATGGAACACATGCACATGTGAAGAAGATGAGATTGGGAAGAAAAGATGAACATAGAATATCGACGAAAACCAGAGTACAAAAATCCAGCTCGATTTTTCGATGCAGAAAGAAGGAGACCCGCACAGAAGCCCACGCCCATGAGCCCTACTCATGGGTCCCACCCGAGAGAAACCGTAATAATCTATTCCGAGCAATTATTACATTATAGAGCTATGCGTTTCGATGAATAGAAACTACTATAAACTTACTGTTGAAGATACAAAAGACGTATGAAATCATGCGAAATGTAACTTGGAATTACATGGAAAAGATTTTGAAAAAGATTTTAAAGTATGCAGCTATTAGCTCGATAATACTTGTTTCACATAACATTTCGGCATATCGCAAGTATTACCGACCCAGGTCCCACCGCGTGGAGGTTACTGCATGTAGAGACCCGCGGACTAACGGGAACTCTACTCTAAAATCCGCGATCCGAGATGCCTTTCCGCTTCGGGAGCTTCAAGCTTCTCAGCAAACTGGAGATGTATAAAACCCCGCTTACAGATCGCTCCACCGTCCACACCGTCGGCTTCAGACATCTCGAGACACGACCGGTCGTGTCTATTTCGATTTCAAAAATCAAAGCGTAGTCCTCGGTAGGACTTTTTTTCGCGTTCGCGAACACCCACGCGCGTGCCGGCCGTCACGCGCGTGAGTGTTTTCCCTATCATTCGCGTACGGAAGCAAGGAGACATACCCTCCCTGCATATAATAAGAATTATATGCAGAGAGGTTCCATTAACTTCCGTGTAGATATCCCACGTTGATCCGTTCCTCGATAACCTAATCTGAAACAGAAGAAAAATAAAAGAGATAAATGTAAGAGTAAAAATTAAAAAGTCTGTAAAAATTAAATATAGAAGCAACGACTAAAAAGAGAACAAAAATTGAATACAAGAGCAAAAATTAAAAAGTTAATAAAACAAATATAAAAGCAAAAATTAAAAATTTAATAAAAGTTAAATACAAAAGCAAAGTTAAATATAAAAGCAAAAATTAAAAGTATAATAGAAATTAAATATAAGAACAAAAATTATACATAAAATTATATGCAAAAGCTTCCCTGTAAAAATTTAATTTCACGATGATCGGTCCCTCGATGATCGGTCCCTCGATGATCTAACCTGAAACAGAAAAAGTATGAAATAGAATGAGAAACAGATATAAAGAATATAGGAAAAGGAAAGACAAGCAGAAAAAGTGAAAAAGAAGAGAAAATTTGCGTATGTACGTGTGAGAATAATAAAATTCTGAAAGATTGATATGTATCTCGTAGGTCGGTTCAATCCACGAAAATCAGAATTTCATAATTGAATTCGATTTTTCTTTAGTGAAAGAACGAAACCCGCCTAAGGCCCACACCCGAGGGCCCCTCCCAAGGGTCCCACCCGAAACTAACAATTAATAAATGTTAATAATAGTGATTCATATGGTAAGTAAAAGTACGTAATATATGTAATTATCAAAAGTATACAATCATTAAGGTATGTAAGTGATAAAAGTAAATCAGAATATATACGTATGATAACTAACATAAGTGGGACGGAAAAATTTTCTGTGCGTTCTCTTAGAAAATTAATTTAAAATTTCGTTATATTGAAATTTATTTATTGTGGAAATATAACTAACAATGTAGAATGAAATTAATTTAACGTCTAATTGAAATTAGACAGAAAAGATTTTGGAAAAATATTGAAATACGCAGCCATTCGCCCGGTAGTACTTGCGTTTTATAATTACATATATATTTCAATTACAGATTTTTGATATAATTTAGACATTGATTTTAATATATCACAAGTACTACCGACCCAGGTCCCACCGCTAGGAGGTTGCTGCGCTTGGGGACCCACGGGCTAACGGGGACTCTACTCTAATATTCGCGTGACCGGCGTGATCAAATAAACGGCGTTCTATAAAACGAAGTCCCCGGTAGGACTTTTAATCGCGCCCGAACACTCCCGTGAGTGTTAAAATAACGGTGACTCTACTCTAAATTCGGGTTAGCGGCGTCCACGCACCAACCGAGAATTCAGGCGGCTAACTGGAGGAGGGTCAGTCCACGCTTACGGATAGCAGATCCATACCGCTCGGCAGCACACGAACCGACACACGACCGGTCATTATTCGGTTTAGCAATCAAACGAAGTCCTTTACCGTAGGACTTTTATTCGCGCCCGAGAACACCACGCCTGTGTCCGCCGACACAGGCGTGAGTGTTCTTCCTATTCTACCCGTATTCGCGTCTAACGATCGATCATGAACCGAACCAATCAACGATAAATCGGACCTGCGCCGATATATCGGAATCCGTGGAGAAGCGGAGAAGAAGAAGAGATAGAGGAAAAGAAATCCGGAACATGCGCGCACGTGAACACCATAGAACTTAAAAGAAAAGAAAGAAAAGATATCCGGAAGGTGCCATGAAACACGTGCAGATATGAAAGAGATGAGATTAAAAAGAAAAGATGGACATAGAAAAGAAAAGAAAAAAGAAAATGAATTCGACCGAAGTCAGAGTACTGAAATCCAGCTCGATTTTTCGGTACAGAAAGAAGGAGACCCGCACAGAAGCCCACGCCCATGAGCCCCACTCATGGGACCCACCCGAGAGAATCTATCATAATTAATCTCGAATGATTACTTCAATAATTACATAGCTATGCGAATCAATGAATAAAAATGACTGTGAACTTAATGTTGAATAAACGAAAGATATAAGAAACAATGTGAAATATAATTTGGAATTACATAGAATAGATTTTGGAAATGTCTTTGAAGCGTGCAGCTATTCGCTCGGTAATACTTGTATCTAATAAGATTTCGACATAGCGAAAGTATTACCGACCCAGGTCCCACCACGAGGAGGTAGCTGCATCTGGGGACCCACGGGCTAACGGGGACTCTACTCTAAATTCCACGATCCGAGATGCCTTTCCGCTTCGGGAGCTTCGGGCTTCTCAGCAAACTGGAGATGTATAAAACCCCGCTTACAGATTGCTCCACTGTCCACACCGTCGGCTTCAGACATCTCGAGACACGACCGGTCGTGTCTATATTTCGATTTATCAAATCAAAACGTAGTCCTCGGTAGGACTTTTTTTCGCGTTCGCGAACACCCACGCGCGTGCCGGCCGTCACGCGCGTGAGTGTTTTCCCTATCATTCGCGTACGGAAGCAAGGAGACATACCCTCCCTGCATATAATAAGAATTATATGCAGAGAGGTTCCATTAACTTCCGTGTAGATATCCCACGTTGATCCGTCCCTCGATAACCTAATCTGAAACAGAAGAAAAATAAAAGAGATAAATGTAAGAGTAAAAATTAAAAAGTCTGTAAAAATTAAATATAGAAGCGACGACTAAAAAGAGAATAAAAATTGAATACAAGTGCAAAAATTAAAAAGTTAATAAAACAAATATAAAATCAAAAATTAAAAAGTTAATAAAACAAATATAAAAGCAAAAATTAAAAGGTTACTGAAAATTAAATATTAAAACAAAAATTAAAAAGTTAATAAAAGTTAAATACAAAAGCAAAGTTAAATATAAAAGCAAAAATTAAAAGTATAATAGAAATTAAATATAAGAACAAGAATTATACATAAAATTAATTGCACGATGATCGGTCCCTCGATGATCTAACCTGAAACAGAAAAATATGAATTAGAATGAGAAACAGATATAAAGAATATAGCAAAAGAAAAGACAAGCAGGAAAAGGAAAAAGAAGAGAAAATTTACGTATGTACGCGTGAGAAAATTAAAATTCTGAAAGATTGGTGTGTATCTCGTAGATCCGTTCAATCCACTAAAATCAGAATTTCATAATTGAATTCGATTTTTCTTTAGTGAAAGAACGAAACCCGCCTAAGGCCCACACCCGAGGGCCCCTCCCAAGGGTCCCACCCGAGAGAAGATAGAAGACTTAATTTAAAACAATTTAATCAACTGTTTGAAATAATTGTTCAATCTACAATATGCAGCTATACGCTGGTTAATACTGGCATCCTGATAGGTATCCTTCCTGTAAAAGTAAGCTAGTAAAAGAGGAGAATATGCTACGTATTTAAATGTTCTTGTTTCATTCCCATGTGCACTTTTATTCAGTGCACTTTCAGTGGTCCTCACAATTGCCATATTTTATACGTTTCAAAATTATTACTTTAAAATAAAACTTGAATTTATAAAAATAAAATTACGAATGTAATTGAACTTTAGAAAAGTAATATGGGAACAATTAATTACTCGACTGTAATAATAAAAATGTATAAAATACGTAAAAATTTTATTCGCGAACGCGTGGCAATGTGAGATGGGACACGGAATGAATAGATCTTCTTAGTTTCTGAAAATTATATTATTATTATATAAGAGCATTTTGAGTGACAACATGGTATAATTGAAATATGACTATGAGTCATTCTCGAAGTGTTCGGTCGAACCTTCGAAAATAACTCTATAGCCTAATAGTTGCCCTCTTGAGCCACAATTTGTGGGGGCCTCTTCGGCACATAGCCTCTTCTTTGCTTCGTGCCCTAACAACTACTATGGAACATTTGAACTATCGTCAACTATCGCAAAGAAACTAGAACTATCTCTTATTCTAAAACGTCCAAGAAAACTAACGAATCTAACGCAATCCTGAAACGAAAAGTCAAGAAAGCATCGGTAGAGAAACGAGAATTAATATATTAATAGCTGAAAATCCTAAGCTAAAAATCGATTAACTTATTCTATGTTCTACGCGTTGTGATTTTACAAGTCTCCTTGTCTTTTCTCTACTCTACTTTATTCTTTCAAAAGCAATGACTCTATTGAGACTTTTCTTTTATTAATAAAATTGATTAATCATTATTTAAAAATGTTATGAAAAATCATTGGACGCTCCTTCTTACAAGCAATTACTCTAATTATTAGAAGACAAATTATATAATTTCGCTTGTAATTCAGAGACTATCCATCGCGAACGTCTTCTTGCTGATTTCTTATTAAAATTCAGGAATATCGCGATTCTTTACTATTTTCGTCAGATAAAATTATTTAAAAATGCAAGCAAATATTTAAAATTTCAAATAATTATAATCAACACGTTTAAACAAGAAGACTCTATCCTGATCTAATAAATAAATCAAAAAATAACGAACCATTCACGAGTAAATCTCCCAAGAAATTTACTCGTGGTCACTCATTGCTCTTTTACTAATTAATTACAACCAATCACCCGTGCCGATTCGGACCTTTCGTCCTCGACATGATTGAGTGATCGGAGGAACTTAAAAATTAACTCACCACTTAAGAAGTTCTGCGATGGCTCCAAAACACTGCACCGCGATTTAGGTCGAAATTGAGGGTGGATGATTTGTAGTTGGTTGAAAATGAGGTAGGTCGACATCGAAGTTGGTCGAGATCCTCTTCAGTGATGCACTGACTCTAATTCGCGGTAGTTACATATTAACGAACGGTCACTGAATTTACTTAACGCAACTCTACTATATTTTACAAGTACAGTCTGTGCGACTGTTAAAAAATCAAAAAACTACGCGAGCAAACACTGACTCTAAGGACTGCATTGCACGCAGTCTATGCAAAAACACTTATGGTTTAAATCGCGATACGCGAACGAACAAACACTGCTTCTACTTCGCGATAAATTTATTTTAGCGATACTAACACTCGATTACATCTTTGCAACGCGAGCGATTGCAACGAGGTTCTGAAACAAAAATACAAATGAAATAATTAGTGTCATTGTTATATTGTAAACTGTATAAATCATTCAACAAATATATGATAGAAAAATATACTTACTTTAAGTCTTCGATAATACTCGCTCGAATTTGGCATCGTGCGAAAATTTCTAAGTCCAGTCGTGGAGATAGATTTTCAAAGTCCCCTATAGGTGCAAAAATTTCTAAGTCCACTCATGGAGATAGATTTTCAAAGTCCTCAAAAGATGAGAAAATTTCTAAGTCCAGTCGTGGAGATAGATTTTCAAAGTCCTCAAAAGATGAGAAAATTTCTAAGTCCACTCTTGGAGATAGATTCTCAAAGTCCTCAAAAGATGAAAAAATTTCTAAGTCCAGTCGTGGAGATAGATTTTCAGTCCTTAAAAGATGAGAAAATTTCTAAGTCCACTCTTGGAGATAGATTTTCAAAGTCCTCCAAAGATGAGAAAATTTCTAAGTCCACTCTTGGAGATAGATTTTCAAAGTCCTCAAAAGATGAGAAAATTTCTAAGTCCACTCTTGGAGATAGATTTTCAAAGTCCTCAAAAGATGAGAAAATTTCTAAGTCCACTCGTGGAGATAGATTTTCAAAGTCCTCAAAAGTTTCGAAAATTTCTAAGTTCACTCGTCAAAGTCCAAAGCACAACTGAATCAAGAACTATAAAGGCCCTACTTTATTGTCGTCTCTCGAGACCGTACATCCCCACTTCGCATTTAAATCTAAAATCAAATAAGCTTATATATTTGAATTAATTGTTCGTTAATACTTGAACGAATGGCATCCCCGAAAATTTCCAAGTTCTCTCGTCGAATTCCAAAGCACAACTAAACTGGTAAATACTAAATTCGGTCAGAGGTTCGATTTTGTTTTCGACTTACAAAGAAAATTATCCCCACTTCCAATTTATATAATTAATAGTTTTAATTTATATAATTAATACTAAATGTATATAATTAAGAGAAATGTATAATAATTCAATAAATAAACATTACGATGATCGGTCCCTCGATGATTCAAGGTTTGATCATATAACCTGAAGCAAAAAAAAAGTTAAAGAAGAAAAAAAGAAGGAAAAGAAAAGAGAAAAGTGGAGAAGAAAAGGAAAAGAGAAAAAGAGCACTAAAATATGCCGAAACGGTAGCCCGCCCAAAGAGTAATGATTGATAAAAGTTAATAAAATTAATATATTAATTAATTAATATAATAAATAATCAAATTATGAATTAATATAATAAAATAATAAAATAATTAATTACTATAATAAATAAAAATATGTAATCAATATGTTTGTCCAAATTCTATAATTAATAAAACTATATAATTAATATAATTGATAAAAGAATATGATTAATATAATTAATAAGATTATATAAGTAATAAAAGTAAAGAATAGTAATGTCAGAGAACATGAGTGTGCCAGAAAAGTTTTCTTTGCGTTTTCGTAATAATTATATAACTTTATTAATTTAGAATTGTGATATATCCAATTTATCTATTTGTCGAAATATAACTAATAAGATAAAATGTAATTAATTTAACGTGTAACTGAAATTTGAGAGAAGAGAGATTTTGGAAAAAGATAGAAATATGCAGCCATCCGCCCGGTAGTACTTGCGCTATATGATTATATATACAATTTCGTAATAAATTTTAGATAACATATATAACTTAATTATAGATTCTAGAAATAATTTAGACAGATTTCAATATATCGCAAGTACTACCGACCCAGGTCCTACCACGAGGAGGTTGCTGCATCTGAGGACCCACGGGCTAACGGGGACTCTACTCTAAAATTCGCGTTCGAGATGTCTTTCCGCTTCGGGAGTTTCCGGCTTATCAGAAAATTGGAGACGAACGAGAACGCTTACGAGACCCTGCTTACGAAGAACGCCGCCGTTCACACCGTCAGCTTCAGACATCTCGAGACACGACCGGTCGTGTCTATATCTTAAAAATCAAAACGTAGTCCTCGGTAGGACTTTTAATCTCGCGATCGCGAACACTCATGCGCGTGACGACCGGCACGCGCGTGAATGTTATCCCTATCATCGCGTACGGAAGCAAGGAGACATACCCTCTCTGAATATAATATCAATTATATGCAGCGAGGTTCCATTAACTTCCGTGTAAAAATCCCTCGATGATTTGGAAACTGAAAAAGAGAAAAAGTAAAAGTAAAAGAAGATGAGAATAAGAAAAACAAGCAAAGAGAAGAGGAGAGCAACAGAAGAAGAGAAAAAGGAGAAAAGAAAGCTGGAATATGCGTACGAGAGAGAGAGAGAGAGAGAGAGAGAGAAAGATAGAATTTAGAACGATGAATATTTTGAAAATCGCTTCACCTGAGAAAAATCAAAGTACCAAAATTGAGAGAAAGTAGAATAATCAATCTCCGACAATTATTTAAATTTTTATATACCTATGCGTTTCAATAAATAGAAATATATATATAATCGATAAAAATGCATATATTATAATAAATATGCTTATAATAAATATAAGCATGTTACATAAATAGAAATACTTATAATAAATAGAAGTCGAAATGTGTGGAATAAATAGAAATGCGTAGAATAAATAGAAATGTATAATCAGTCAAGAGATAAATTTCACGATGATCATTCCCTCGATGATCCATGCCTCGATGATCCATGCCTCGATGATCGGTCTCTCGATGATCTAACCTGAAACAGAAAAAGATTAAAAGACAAAAAAAAAACAAGATAAAGTGCAGAAAAAGAAGAAGAAGAAAATCAAAAGAGGAAAGAGCTTCTTTACAAGATCCTAAGACGGTAACCCGCACAAAGGCCCACACCCAAGGGCCCCTCCCAAGGGTCCCACCCGAGAAAAACTAACACAATCTCGAATAATTCCTTCAATTATTATATAGAAATGAGTTTCGATAAATAGACATGCATACATATTATAAACAGAAAACTTATTTTATCATATTAAATTAATAAAAATGTATATGATTAATATAAACCTATATGATTAAAAGAAATATATAATAAATCAATAAGTAAACTTCACGATGATCGGTCCCTCGATGATTGCTTCCTTCATCATCTAACCTGAAACAGAAAAAAAATTAAAGGAGACGAGAAGAAGAAAAAGAAAAGAGAGAAAAGATAAAAGAAAGAAGAAGAGGAAAGAAGCTTTATAAGATACTGTAACAGTAACCCGCTCAAAGGCCCACACCCTAAGGCCCCTCCAAAGGGTCCCACCCGAGAGAAACTTAAGTAATTAAACTAGAAAAATTAATTTAGAATAATTTGAAGTTGAAACTATTACATACAGTTCTTCTCATCATAAGCAGTGATTTCATATTTTATATACGAATATATATATATATATATTACTTACGAAAAATGAAATCCTGAATTTAATTCAATTTAAATTTATAAGAGAAAATCAAAATGAAAAATTCCCGATCCAAATTTAAACGAATATTCTCTTCTTATAACGCGCGAAAGAAAGAAAGAACTTGCCTTCAACCTCTGTGAACTTGTTTCAATCCTATATGGACTTTTATTCAACGCATTTTTAGTAATCCCAACAATTATAGTATCTTATACATTTCGTAGCTATGATTTGAATATAGAATTTGATTTTGTAAAAATAAGATATTAGAAATTTGATTGAACTTTAAAAAAGAAAATGTAAAGAAAAGAAAAATTTACTATTCGACTTTAATACTAAAAATGAATGAAATATGTAACAATTCCTTTCCCGTACACGTGACAATGTGGAATGGAAGATGGAGAGTTATGTCGTTGGAGTATCTGAAATCAAAATTATTATTAAATAAGAGCATTTTGAGTGACCACATAGAAATTAAAATATATCCAATTAGACTAATTTGTCGAACCATCGAAAATAACTCAATAATCTAATAGTTGCCCTCTTGAGCCACAGTATGTAAAGACCTTTACAGCATACAACTTCTTCTTTGCTTCATGCCCAAGCAACTACTATAGAACATAACTAACTACCCTTATTCGAAAACTAATAAGAAAACTAATCAATCTAACGAAACTCAAAAGCCATTCTGAAACGAAAAATAAAAAGAAATTTCCTAGTAGTCACTCAATGCTCTTTTACGTATTAACTACAAGCAATCACTCGTGCCGATTCGGACCTTTCGTCCTCGACATGACTGAGTCAACGGAGGGACTTAAAAATTAACTTACTACTTAAGAAGTTCTGCGATGGCTCCAAAACACTGGACCGAGATTTAGGTCGAAATTGAGAGTGGACGATTTGTAGTTGGTTGAACATGAGGTAGGTCGACATCGAAGTTGGTCGAGATCCTCTTCAGTGATGCACTGACTCTAATTCGCGGTAGTTACATATTAACGAACGGTCACTGATTTTACTTAACGCAACTCTACTATATTTTACAAGTACAGTCTGTGCGACTGTTAAAAAATCAAAAAACTACGCGAACAAACACTGACTCTAAGGACTGCATTGCACGCAGTCTATGCAAAAACACTTATGGTTTAAATCGCGAACCGCGAACGAACAAACACTGCTTCTACTTCGCGATAAATTTATTTTAGCGATACTAACACTCGATTACATCATTGCAACGCGCGCGATTGCAACGAAGTTCTGAAACAAAAATTCAAACGAAATAATTAGTATCATCGTTATAATGAAAACTGTAAAAATGATTCAACAAATATATGATAGAAAAAAATACTTACTTTAAGTCTTCGTTAATACTCGCTCGAATACGGCATCCTGCGAAAATTCCTAAGTCCACTCGTGGAGATAGATTATCAAAGTCACTCGAAGGTACGAAAATTTCTAAGTCCTCCCGTGCAGATAGATTTTCAAAGTCCCCCAAAGGTGCGAAAATTTGTAAGTCCTCTCGTGCAGATAGATTTTCAAAGTCCCCCGAAGATCCGAAAATTTCTAAGTCCTCTCGTGCAGATAGATTTTCAGTCCCCCGAAGATCCGAAAATTTCTAAGTCCTCTCGTGCAGATAGATTTTCAAAGTCCCCCAAAGATGCGAAAATTTCTAAGTCCTCTCGTGGAGATAGATTTTCAAAGTCCCCCGAAGATCCGAAAATTTCTAAGTCCTCTCGTGGAGATAGATCGCAAAGACCCTCGGAAAGCACAGAAAGTACTCTAAAACAAAAGAAACAGTATAGAAATACGAAAATGTGAGTGTAACACATTGTACTTGCGTAAAATCTTCGTTAGTCCTCGCTCCTATGGCATCCTATGGAAATTTCTAAGTCCCCCATGGAGGAAGACGGTCAAGAGCCTCCGAGAGTGCACAGTGGAAATCTAAAACAAAAAGAATAGTATAGAAAGTGGAAAATAAGAACGATACAACATTGATCTTGCGTAAAATATTCGTTAGTCCGCGCTCCTATGGTATCCTATGGAAATTTCTAAGTCCCCCATGGAGGAAGACGGTCAACGGCCTCCGAGAGTGCACAGTGGAAATCTAAAACAAAAAAGAAAGTATAGAAAGTGGAAAATAAGAATGATACAACATTGTACTTGCGTAAAATCTTCGTGGGTACTCCTCCTATGCCATCCTGTGAAAATTTCTAAGTCCTCTCGTCGAGATAGATTTTCAAAGTCCCCCAAAGGTGCGAAAATTTCTAAGTCCTCTCGTGCAGATAGATTTCCAAAGTCCCCCAAAGATGCGAAAATTTCTAAGTCCTCTCGTGGAGATAGATTTCCAAAGTCCCCCGAAGATCCGAAAATTTCTAAGTCCTCTCGTGGAGATAGATCGCAAAGACCCTCGGAAAGCACAGAAAGTACTCTAAAACAAAAGAAACAGTATAGAAATACGAAAATGTGAGTGTAACACATTGTACTTGCGTAAAATCTTCGTTAGTCCTCGCTCCTATGGCATCCTATGGAAATTTCTAAGTCCCCCATGGAGGAAGACGGTCAAGAGCCTCCGAGAGTGCACAGTGGAAATCTAAAACAAAAAAGAAAGTATAGAAAGTGGAAAATAAGAATGATACAACATTGTACTTGCGTAAAATCTTCGTGGGTACTCCTCCTATGCCATCCTGTGAAAATTTCTAAGTCCTCTCGTCGAGATAGATTTTCAAAGTCCCCCAAAGGTGCGAAAATTTCTAAGTCCTCTCGTGCAGATAGATTTCCAAAGTCCCCCAAAGATGCGAAAATTTCTAAGTCCTCTCGTGGAGATAGATTTCCAAAGTCCCCCGAAGATCCGAAAATTTCTAAGTCCTCTCGTGGAGATAGATCGCAAAGACCCTCGGAAAGCACAGAAAGTACTCTAAAACAAAAGAAACAGTATAGAAATACGAAAATGTGAGTGTAACACATTGTACTTGCGTAAAATCTTCGTTAGTCCTCGCTCCTATGGCATCCTATGGAAATTTCTAAGTCCCCCATGGAGGAAGACGGTCAAGAGCCTCCGAGAGTGCACAGTGGAAATCTAAAACAAAAAAGAAAGTATAGAAAGTGGAAAATAAGAATGATACAACATTGTACTTGCGTAAAATCTTCGTGGGTACTCCTCCTATGCCATCCTGTGAAAATTTCTAAGTCCTCTCGTCGAGATAGATTTTCAAAGTCCCCCAAAGGTGCGAAAATTTCTAAGTCCTCTCGTGCAGATAGATTTCCAAAGTCCCCCAAAGATGCGAAAATTTCTAAGTCCTCTCGTGGAGATAGATTTCCAAAGTCCCCCGAAGATCCGAAAATTTCTAAGTCCTCTCGTGCAGATAGATTTTCAGTCCCCCGAAGATCCGAAAATTTCTAAGTCCTCTCGTGCAGATAGATTTTCAAAGTCCCCCAAAGATGCGAAAATTTCTAAGTCCTCTCGTGGAGATAGATTTTCAAAGTCCCCCGAAGATCCGAAAATTTCTAAGTCCTCTCGTGGAGATAGATCGCAAAGACCCTCGGAAAGCACAGAAAGTACTCTAAAACAAAAGAAACAGTATAGAAATACGAAAATGTGAGTGTAACACATTGTACTTGCGTAAAATCTTCGTTAGTCCTCGCTCCTATGGCATCCTATGGAAATTTCTAAGTCCCCCATGGAGGAAGACGGTCAAGAGCCTCCGAGAGTGCACAGTGGAAATCTAAAACAAAAAGAATAGTATAGAAAGTGGAAAATAAGAACGATACAACATTGATCTTGCGTAAAATATTCGTTAGTCCGCGCTCCTATGGTATCCTATGGAAATTTCTAAGTCCCCCATGGAGGAAGACGGTCAACGGCCTCCGAGAGTGCACAGTGGAAATCTAAAACAAAAAAGAAAGTATAGAAAGTGGAAAATAAGAATGATACAACATTGTACTTGCGTAAAATCTTCGTGGGTACTCCTCCTATGCCATCCTGTGAAAATTTCTAAGTCCTCTCGTCGAGATAGATTTTCAAAGTCCCCCAAAGGTGCGAAAATTTCTAAGTCCTCTCGTGCAGATAGATTTCCAAAGTCCCCCAAAGATGCGAAAATTTCTAAGTCCTCTCGTGGAGATAGATTTCCAAAGTCCCCCGAAGATCCGAAAATTTCTAAGTCCTCTCGTGGAGATAGATCGCAAAGACCCTCGGAAAGCACAGAAAGTACTCTAAAACAAAAGAAACAGTATAGAAATACGAAAATGTGAGTGTAACACATTGTACTTGCGTAAAATCTTCGTTAGTCCGCGCTCCTATGGCATCCTATGGAAATTTCTAAGTCCCCCATGGAGGAAGACGGTCAAGAGCCTCCGAGAGTGCACAGTGGAAATCTAAAACAAAAAAGAAAGTATAGAAAGTGGAAAATAAGAATGATACAACATTGTACTTGCGTAAAATCTTCGTGGGTACTCCTCCTATGCCATCCTGTGAAAATTTCTAAGTCCTCTCGTCGAGATAGATTTTCAAAGTCCCCCAAAGGTGCGAAAATTTCTAAGTCCTCTCGTGCAGATAGATTTCCAAAGTCCCCCAAAGATGCGAAAATTTCTAAGTCCTCTCGTGGAGATAGATTTCCAAAGTCCCCCGAAGATCCGAAAATTTCTAAGTCCTCTCGTGGAGATAGATCGCAAAGACCCTCGGAAAGCACAGAAAGTACTCTAAAACAAAAGAAACAGTATAGAAATACGAAAATGTGAGTGTAACACATTGTACTTGCGTAAAATCTTCGTTAGTCCTCGCTCCTATGGCATCCTATGGAAATTTCTAAGTCCCCCATGGAGGAAGACGGTCAAGAGCCTCCGAGAGTGCACAGTGGAAATCTAAAACAAAAAAGAAAGTATAGAAAGTGGAAAATAAGAATGATACAACATTGTACTTGCGTAAAATCTTCGTGGGTACTCCTCCTATGCCATCCTGTGAAAATTTCTAAGTCCTCTCGTCGAGATAGATTTTCAAAGTCCCCCAAAGGTGCGAAAATTTCTAAGTCCTCTCGTGCAGATAGATTTCCAAAGTCCCCCAAAGATGCGAAAATTTCTAAGTCCTCTCGTGGAGATAGATTTCCAAAGTCCCCCGAAGATCCGAAAATTTCTAAGTCCTCTCGTGCAGATAGATTTTCAGTCCCCCGAAGATCCGAAAATTTCTAAGTCCTCTCGTGCAGATAGATTTTCAAAGTCCCCCAAAGATGCGAAAATTTCTAAGTCCTCTCGTGGAGATAGATTTTCAAAGTCCCCCGAAGATCCGAAAATTTCTAAGTCCTCTCGTGGAGATAGATCGCAAAGACCCTCGGAAAGCACAGAAAGTACTCTAAAACAAAAGAAACAGTATAGAAATACGAAAATGTGAGTGTAACACATTGTACTTGCGTAAAATCTTCGTTAGTCCTCGCTCCTATGGCATCCTATGGAAATTTCTAAGTCCCCCATGGAGGAAGACGGTCAAGAGCCTCCGAGAGTGCACAGTGGAAATCTAAAACAAAAAGAATAGTATAGAAAGTGGAAAATAAGAACGATACAACATTGATCTTGCGTAAAATATTCGTTAGTCCGCGCTCCTATGGTATCCTATGGAAATTTCTAAGTCCCCCATGGAGGAAGACGGTCAACGGCCTCCGAGAGTGCACAGTGGAAATCTAAAACAAAAAAGAAAGTATAGAAAGTGGAAAATAAGAATGATACAACATTGTACTTGCGTAAAATCTTCGTGGGTACTCCTCCTATGCCATCCTGTGAAAATTTCTAAGTCCTCTCGTCGAGATAGATTTTCAAAGTCCCCCAAAGGTGCGAAAATTTCTAAGTCCTCTCGTGCAGATAGATTTCCAAAGTCCCCCAAAGATGCGAAAATTTCTAAGTCCTCTCGTGGAGATAGATTTCCAAAGTCCCCCGAAGATCCGAAAATTTCTAAGTCCTCTCGTGGAGATAGATCGCAAAGACCCTCGGAAAGCACAGAAAGTACTCTAAAACAAAAGAAACAGTATAGAAATACGAAAATGTGAGTGTAACACATTGTACTTGCGTAAAATCTTCGTTAGTCCTCGCTCCTATGGCATCCTATGGAAATTTCTAAGTCCCCCATGGAGGAAGACGGTCAAGAGCCTCCGAGAGTGCACAGTGGAAATCTAAAACAAAAAGAATAGTATAGAAAGTGGAAAATAAGAACGATACAACATTGATCTTGCGTAAAATCTTCGTTAGTCCGCGCTCCTATGGTATCCTATGGAAATTTCTAAGTCCCCCATGGAGAAAGACTGTCAACGGCCTCCGAAAGTGCACAGTGGAAATCTAAAACAAAAAAGAAAGTATAGAAAGTGGAAAATAAGAATGATACAACATTGTACTTGCGTAAAATCTTCGTGGGTACTCCTCCTATGCCATCCTGTGAAAATTTCTAAGTCCTCTCGTCGAGATAGATTTTCAAAGTCCCCCAAAGGTGCGAAAATTTCTAAGTCCTCTCGTGCAGATAGATTTCCAAAGTCCCCCAAAGATGCGAAAATTTCTAAGTCCTCTCGTGGAGATAGATTTCCAAAGTCCCCCGAAGATCCGAAAATTTCTAAGTCCTCTCGTGCAGATAGATTTTCAGTCCCCCGAAGATCCGAAAATTTCTAAGTCCTCTCGTGCAGATAGATTTTCAAAGTCCCCCAAAGATGCGAAAATTTCTAAGTCCTCTCGTGGAGATAGATTTTCAAAGTCCCCCGAAGATCCGAAAATTTCTAAGTCCTCTCGTGGAGATAGATCGCAAAGACCCTCGGAAAGCACAGAAAGTACTCTAAAACAAAAGAAACAGTATAGAAATACGAAAATGTGAGTGTAACACATTGTACTTGCGTAAAATCTTCGTTAGTCCTCGCTCCTATGGCATCCTATGGAAATTTCTAAGTCCCCCATGGAGGAAGACGGTCAAGAGCCTCCGAGAGTGCACAGTGGAAATCTAAAACAAAAAAGAAAGTATAGAAAGTGGAAAATAAGAATGATACAACATTGTACTTGCGTAAAATCTTCGTGGGTACTCCTCCTATGCCATCCTGTGAAAATTTCTAAGTCCTCTCGTCGAGATAGATTTTCAAAGTCCCCCAAAGGTGCGAAAATTTCTAAGTCCTCTCGTGCAGATAGATTTCCAAAGTCCCCCAAAGATGCGAAAATTTCTAAGTCCTCTCGTGGAGATAGATTTCCAAAGTCCCCCGAAGATCCGAAAATTTCTAAGTCCTCTCGTGGAGATAGATCGCAAAGACCCTCGGAAAGCACAGAAAGTACTCTAAAACAAAAGAAACAGTATAGAAATACGAAAATGTGAGTGTAACACATTGTACTTGCGTAAAATCTTCGTTAGTCCTCGCTCCTATGGCATCCTATGGAAATTTCTAAGTCCCCCATGGAGGAAGACGGTCAAGAGCCTCCGAGAGTGCACAGTGGAAATCTAAAACAAAAAGAATAGTATAGAAAGTGGAAAATAAGAACGATACAACATTGATCTTGCGTAAAATATTCGTTAGTCCGCGCTCCTATGGTATCCTATGGAAATTTCTAAGTCCCCCATGGAGGAAGACGGTCAACGGCCTCCGAGAGTGCACAGTGGAAATCTAAAACAAAAAAGAAAGTATAGAAAGTGGAAAATAAGAATGATACAACATTGTACTTGCGTAAAATCTTCGTGGGTACTCCTCCTATGCCATCCTGTGAAAATTTCTAAGTCCTCTCGTCGAGATAGATTTTCAAAGTCCCCCAAAGGTGCGAAAATTTCTAAGTCCTCTCGTGCAGGTAGATTTCCAAAGTCCCCCAAAGATGCGAAAATTTCTAAGTCCTCTCGTGGAGATAGATTTCCAAAGTCCCCCGAAGATCCGAAAATTTCTAAGTCCTCTCGTGGAGATAGATCGCAAAGACCCTCGGAAAGCACAGAAAGTACTCTAAAACAAAAGAAACAGTATAGAAATACGAAAATGTGAGTGTAACACATTGTACTTGCGTAAAATCTTCGTTAGTCCTCGCTCCTATGGCATCCTATGGAAATTTCTAAGTCCCCCATGGAGGAAGACGGTCAAGAGCCTCCGAGAGTGCACAGTGGAAATCTAAAACAAAAAAGAAAGTATAGAAAGTGGAAAATAAGAATGATACAACATTGTACTTGCGTAAAATCTTCGTGGGTACTCCTCCTATGCCATCCTGTGAAAATTTCTAAGTCCTCTCGTCGAGATAGATTTTCAAAGTCCCCCAAAGGTGCGAAAATTTCTAAGTCCTCTCGTGCAGATAGATTTCCAAAGTCCCCCAAAGATGCGAAAATTTCTAAGTCCTCTCGTGGAGATAGATTTCCAAAGTCCCCCGAAGATCCGAAAATTTCTAAGTCCTCTCGTGGAGATAGATCGCAAAGACCCTCGGAAAGCACAGAAAGTACTCTAAAACAAAAGAAACAGTATAGAAATACGAAAATGTGAGTGTAACACATTGTACTTGCGTAAAATCTTCGTTAGTCCTCGCTCCTATGGCATCCTATGGAAATTTCTAAGTCCCCCATGGAGGAAGACGGTCAAGAGCCTCCGAGAGTGCACAGTGGAAATCTAAAACAAAAAGAATAGTATAGAAAGTGGAAAATAAGAACGATACAACATTGATCTTGCGTAAAATATTCGTTAGTCCGCGCTCCTATGGTATCCTATGGAAATTTCTAAGTCCCCCATGGAGGAAGACGGTCAACGGCCTCCGAGAGTGCACAGTGGAAATCTAAAACAAAAAAGAAAGTATAGAAAGTGGAAAATAAGAATGATACAACATTGTACTTGCGTAAAATCTTCGTGGGTACTCCTCCTATGCCATCCTGTGAAAATTTCTAAGTCCTCTCGTCGAGATAGATTTTCAAAGTCCCCCAAAGGTGCGAAAATTTCTAAGTCCTCTCGTGCAGATAGATTTTCAAAGTCCCCCGAAGATCCGAAAATTTCTAAGTCCTCTCGTGGAGATAGATCGCAAAGACCCTCGGAAAGCACAGAAAGTACTCTAAAACAAAAGAAACAGTATAGAAATACGAAAATGTGAGTGTAACACATTGTACTTGCATAAAATCTTCGTTAGTCCTCGCTCCTATGGCATCCTATGGAAATTTCTAAGTCCCCCATGGAGGAAGACGGTCAAGAGCCTCCGAGAGTGCACAGTGGAAATCTAAAACAAAAAGAATAGTATAGAAAGTGGAAAATAAGAACGATACAACATTGATCTTGCGTAAAATCTTCGTTAGTCCGCGCTCCTATGGTATCCTATGGAAATTTCTAAGTCCCCCATGGAGAAAGACTGTCAACGGCCTCCGAAAGTGCACAGTGGAAATCTAAAACAAAAAAGAAAGTATAGAAAGTGGAAAATAAGAATGATACAACATTGTACTTGCGTAAAATCTTCGTGGGTACTCCTCCTATGCCATCCTGTGAAAATTTCTAAGTCCTCTCGTCGAGATAGATTTTCAAAGTCCCCCAAAGGTGCGAAAATTTCTAAGTCCTCTCGTGCAGGTAGATTTCCAAAGTCCCCCAAAGATGCGAAAATTTCTAAGTCCTCTCGTGGAGATAGATTTCCAAAGTCCCCCGAAGATCCGAAAATTTCTAAGTCCTCTCGTGGAGATAGATCGCAAAGACCCTCGGAAAGCACAGAAAGTACTCTAAAACAAAAGAAACAGTATAGAAATACGAAAATGTGAGTGTAACACATTGTACTTGCGTAAAATCTTCGTTAGTCCTCGCTCCTATGGCATCCTATGGAAATTTCTAAGTCCCCCATGGAGGAAGACGGTCAAGAGCCTCCGAGAGTGCACAGTGGAAATCTAAAACAAAAAAGAAAGTATAGAAAGTGGAAAATAAGAATGATACAACATTGTACTTGCGTAAAATCTTCGTGGGTACTCCTCCTATGCCATCCTGTGAAAATTTCTAAGTCCTCTCGTCGTGATAGATTTTCAAAGTCCCCCAAAGGTGCGAAAATTTCTAAGTCCTCTCGTGCAGATAGATTTCCAAAGTCCCCCAAAGATGCGAAAATTTCTAAGTCCTCTCGTGGAGATAGATTTCCAAAGTCCCCCGAAGATCCGAAAATTTCTAAGTCCTCTCGTGGAGATAGATCGCAAAGACCCTCGGAAAGCACAGAAAGTACTCTAAAACAAAAGAAACAGTATAGAAATACGAAAATGTGAGTGTAACACATTGTACTTGCATAAAATCTTCGTTAGTCCTCGCTCCTATGGCATCCTATGGAAATTTCTAAGTCCCCCATGGAGGAAGACGGTCAAGAGCCTCCGAGAGTGCACAGTGGAAATCTAAAACAAAAAGAATAGTATAGAAAGTGGAAAATAAGAACGATACAACATTGATCTTGCGTAAAATCTTCGTTAGTCCGCGCTCCTATGGTATCCTATGGAAATTTCTAAGTCCCCCATGGAGAAAGACTGTCAACGGCCTCCGAAAGTGCACAGTGGAAATCTAAAACAAAAAAGAAAGTATAGAAAGTGGAAAATAAGAATGATACAACATTGTACTTGCGTAAAATCTTCGTGGGTACTCCTCCTATGCCATCCTGTGAAAATTTCTAAGTCCTCTCGTCGAGATAGATTTTCAAAGTCCCCCAAAGGTGCGAAAATTTCTAAGTCCTCTCGTGCAGGTAGATTTCCAAAGTCCCCCAAAGATGCGAAAATTTCTAAGTCCTCTCGTGGAGATAGATTTCCAAAGTCCCCCGAAGATCCGAAAATTTCTAAGTCCTCTCGTGGAGATAGATCGCAAAGACCCTCGGAAAGCACAGAAAGTACTCTAAAACAAAAGAAACAGTATAGAAATACGAAAATGTGAGTGTAACACATTGTACTTGCGTAAAATCTTCGTTAGTCCTCGCTCCTATGGCATCCTATGGAAATTTCTAAGTCCCCCATGGAGGAAGACGGTCAAGAGCCTCCGAGAGTGCACAGTGGAAATCTAAAACAAAAAAGAAAGTATAGAAAGTGGAAAATAAGAATGATACAACATTGTACTTGCGTAAAATCTTCGTGGGTACTCCTCCTATGCCATCCTGTGAAAATTTCTAAGTCCTCTCGTCGTGATAGATTTTCAAAGTCCCCCAAAGGTGCGAAAATTTCTAAGTCCTCTCGTGCAGATAGATTTCCAAAGTCCCCCAAAGATGCGAAAATTTCTAAGTCCTCTCGTGGAGATAGATTTCCAAAGTCCCCCGAAGATCCGAAAATTTCTAAGTCCTCTCGTGGAGATAGATCGCAAAGACCCTCGGAAAGCACAGAAAGTACTCTAAAACAAAAGAAACAGTATAGAAATACGAAAATGTGAGTGTAACACATTGTACTTGCGTAAAATCTTCGTTAGTCCTCGCTCCTATGGCATCCTATGGAAATTTCTAAGTCCCCCATGGAGGAAGACGGTCAAGAGCCTCCGAGAGTGCACAGTGGAAATCTAAAACAAAAAGAATAGTATAGAAAGTGGAAAATAAGAACGATACAACATTGATCTTGCGTAAAATATTCGTTAGTCCGCGCTCCTATGGTATCCTATGGAAATTTCTAAGTCCCCCATGGAGGAAGACGGTCAACGGCCTCCGAGAGTGCACAGTGGAAATCTAAAACAAAAAGAATAGTATAGAAAGTGGAAAATAAGAATGATACAACATTGTACTTGCGTAAAATCTTCGTGGGTACTCCTCCTATGCCATCCTGTGAAAATTTCTAAGTCCTCTCGTCGAGATAGATTTTCAAAGTCCCCCAAAGGTGCGAAAATTTCTAAGTCCTCTCGTGCAGATAGATTTCCAAAGTCCCCCAAAGATGCGAAAATTTCTAAGTCCTCTCGTGGAGATAGATCGCAAAGACCCTCGGAAAGCACAGAAAGTACTCTAAAACAAAAGAAACAGTATAGAAATACGAAAATGTGAGTGTAACACATTGTACTTGCGTAAAATCTTCGTTAGTCCTCGCTCCTATGGCATCCTATGGAAATTTCTAAGTCCCCCATGGAAGAAGACGGTCAAGAGCCTCCGAGAGTGCACAGTGGAAATCTAAAACAAAAAGAATAGTATAGAAAGTGGAAAATAAGAATGATACAACATTGTACTTGCGTAAAATCTTCGTGGGTACTCCTCCTATGCCATCCTGTGAAAATTTCTAAGTCCTCTCGTCGAAGTCCAAAACACAAATGAACCAGTAACTGTTATGGTCGGTCAAAGAACCGACTTTGTTGTCGTCTCTCGACGGCGAGTATCCCCACTTCGCATTTAAGTCTAAAATCAATAATCTTTTGTATACTCGTATTAAGTATTCGTTAATACTCGCTCCTATGGCATCCTATGGAAATTTCTATGTCCCCCATGGAGATAGACTGTCAACGGCCACCGAGAGTGCACAGTGGAAATCTAAAACAAAAAGAATAGTATAGAAAGTGGAAAATAAGCATGATACAACATTGTACTTGCGTAAAATCTTCGTTAGTCCGCGCTCCTATGACAGTCTGTGAAAATTTCCAAGTTCTCTCGTCGAAGTCCAAAACACAAATGAACCAGTAACTGTTATGGTCGGTCAAAGAACCGACTTTGTTGTCGTCTCTCGACGGCGAGTATCCCCACTTCGCATTTAAGTCTAAAATCAATAATCTTTTGTATACTCGTATTAAGTATTCGTTAATACTCGCTCCTATGGCATCCTATGGAAATTTCTATGTCCCCCATGGAGATAGACTCTCAACGGCCACCGAGAGTGCACAGTGGAAATCTAAAACAAAAAGAATAGTATAGAAAGTGGAAAATAAGCATGATACAACATTGTACTTGCGTAAAATCTTCGTTAGTCCTCGCTCCTATGGAATCCTATGGAAATTTCTATGTCCCCCATGCAGAAAGACTGTCAACGGCCACCGAGAGTGCACAATGGAAATCTAAAACAAAAAGAATAGTATAGAAAGTGGAAAATAAGAATGATACAACATTGTACTTGCGTAAAATCTTCGTTAGTCCGCGCTCCTATGACAGTCTGTGAAAATTTCCAAGTTCTCTCGTCGAAGTCCAAAACACAAATGAACCAGTAACTGTTATGGTCGGTCAAAGAACCGACTTTGTTGTCGTCTCTCGACGGCGAGTATCCCCACTTCGCATTTAAGTCTAAAATCAATAATCTTTTGTATACTCGTATTAACTATTCCTTAATACTCGCTCCTATGGCATCCTATGGAAATTTCTATGTCCCCCATGCAGAAAGACTGTCAACGGCCACCGAGAGTGCACAGTGGAAATCTAAAACAAAAAGAATAGTATAGAAAGTGGAAAATAAGCATGATACAACATTGTACTTGCGTAAAATCTTCGTTAGTCCTCGCTCCTATGGAATCCTATGGAAATTTCTATGTCCCCCATGCAGAAAGACTGTCAACGGCCTCCGAGAGTGCACAGTGGAAATCTAAAACAAAAAGAATAGTATAGAAAGTGGAAAATAAGAATGATACAACATTGTACTTGCGTAAAATCTTCGTTAGTCCGCGCTCCTATGACAGTCTGTGAAAATTTCCAAGTTCTCTCGTCGAAGTCCAAAACACAAATGAACCAGTAACTGTTATGGTCGGTCAAAGAACCGACTTTGTTGTCGTCTCTCGACGGCGAGTATCCCCACTTCGCATTTAAGTCTAAAATCAATAATCTTTTGTATACTCGTATTAAGTATTCGTTAATACTCGCTCCTATGGCATCCTATGGAAATTTCTATGTCCCCCATGGAGATAGACTCTCAACGGCCACCGAGAGTGCACAGTGGAAATCTAAAACAAAAAGAATAGTATAGAAAGTGGAAAATAAGCATGATACAACATTGTACTTGCGTAAAATCTTCGTGGGTACTCCTCCTATGCCATCCTATGAAAATTTCTAAGTGCTCTCGTGGTGGTAAATTGCCAAAGTCCTCCGAGAGTGCACAGAGGGAATCTAAAACAAAAGAAATAGTATAGAAATACGAAAATATGAGTAATACCACATTGTACTTGCGTAAAATCTTCGTTACTACTGCTCCAACGGTGTCTTGCGAAAATTTCTATGTTCCCTCATTCACAGGTGCGATTTTGTTATGATTGCCTGCAGCGAAGGTTCCACGATGATATAACCTGAACCAAAAAATGAATAGGAGTGGAACGAAAAGAAAAAGGTAATGGAGACAGTAACCCGCCCGAAGGCCCACACCCTTGGGCCCCTCCCAAGGGTCCCACCCGATACAACCTTGTAATATGTTGCTCTTCGCTTGTTAATATATCAAGATTTAACTCTAAAACAAAACAAGTTGTATAGAATATTGAAAGAATGAGTGATAAAATTATGTACTTACTGTAATTATTACTTGCGGAGCTTGCGTGCTGCGAGTATTGGGATGTAAATAATGGACACTCGTGACAAGATTGTGCCCACTGCCAAAGTCGGTCGTCTTATATCCCTTCCCGAGTGGCAATGTATCCCCACCACACCATTTCATTCTAAAACGATAGAATCGTATAGACTATTGAATGAATATGTGATTCAATGATGAACTTACATTAACTCTTCTCTATTACTTACGAAGAGTGCGTACAGTGTGGACTGCGATGTTTACTCGTCGAAATTCGAAGCATGACTGGATCACTTACTGTCAAAGTCGGTCCGCCTCTTATATAGACGTCAAGAGTGGGAGAGTACCCCCACCACACCATTTCATTCTAAAACGATAGAATCGTATAGACTATTGAATGAATATGTGATTCAATGATGAACTTACATTAACTCTTCTCTATTACTTACGAAGAGTGCGTACAGTGTGGACTGCGATGTTTACTCGTCGAAATTCGAAGCATGACTGGATCACTTACTGTCAAAGTCGGTCCGCCTCTTATATAGACGTCAGGAGTGGGAGAGTACCCCCACCACACCATTTCATTCTAAAACGATAGAATCGTATAGACTATTGAATGAATATGTGATTCAATTATGTACTTACATTAACTCTTCTCTGTTACTTACGAAGAGTGCGTACAGTGTGAACTGCGATGTTTACTCGTCGAAATTCGAAGCATGACTGGATCACTTACTGTCAAAGTCGGTCCGCCTCTTATATAGACGTCAGGAGTGGGAGAGTACCCCCACCACACCATTTCATTCTAAAACGATAGAATCGTATAGACTATTGAATGAATATGTGATTCAATTATGTACTTACATTAACTCTTCTCTATTACTTACGAAGAGTGCGTACAGTGTGGACTGCGATGTTTACTCGTCGAAATTCGAAGCATGACTGGATCACTTACTGTCAAAGTCGGTCCGCCTCTTATATAGACGTCAGGAGTGGGAGAGTACCCCCACCACACCATTTCATTCTAAAACGATAGAATCGTATAGACTATTGAATGAATATGTGATTCAATGATGAACTTACATTAACTCTTCTCTATTACTTACGAAGAGTGCGTACAGTGTGGACTGCGATGTTTACTCGTCGAAATTCGAAGCATGACTGGATCACTTACTGTCAAAGTCGGTCCGCCTCTTATATAGACGTCAGGAGTGGGAGAGTACCCCCACCACACCATTTCATTCTAAAACGATAGAATCGTATAGACTATTGAATGAATATGTGATTCAATTATGTACTTACATTAACTCTTCTCTGTTACTTACGAAGAGTGCGTACAGTGTGAACTGCGATGTTTACTCGTCGAAATTCGAAGCATGACTGGATCACTTACTGTCAAAGTCGGTCCGCCTCTTATATAGACGTCAGGAGTGGGAGAGTACCCCCACCACACCATTTCATTCTAAAACGATAGAATCGTATAGACTATTGAATGAATATGTGATTCAATTATGTACTTACATTAACTCTTCTCTATTACTTACGAAGAGTGCGTACAGTGTGGACTGCGATGTTTACTCGTCGAAATTCGAAGCATGACTGGATCACTTACTGTCAAAGTCGGTCCGCCTCTTATATAGACGTCAGGAGTGGGAGAGTACCCCCACCACACCATTTCATTCTAAAACGATAGAATCGTATAGACTATTGAATGAATATGTGATTCAATTATGTACTTACATTAACTTTTCTCTATTACTTACGAAGAGTGCGTACAGTGTGAACTGCGATGTTTACTCGTCGAAATTCGAAGCATGACTGGATCACTTACTGTCAAAGTCGGTCCGCCTCTTATATAGACGTCAGGAGTGGGAGAGTACCCCCACCACACCATTTCATTCTAAAACGATAGAATCGTATAGACTATTGAATGAATATGTGATTCAATGATGAACTTACATTAACTCTTCTCTATTACTTACGAAGAGTGCATACAGTGTGGACTGCGATGTTTACTCGTCGAAATTCGAAGCATGACTGGATCACTTACTGTCAAAGTCGGTCCGCCTCTTATATAGACGTCAGGAGTGGGAGAGTACCCCCACCACACCATTTCATTCTAAAACGATAGAATCGTATAGACTATTGAATGAATATGTGATTCAATGATGAACTTACATTAACTCTTCTCTATTACTTACGAAGAGTGCGTACAGTGTGGACTGCGATGTTTACTCGTCGAAATTCGAAGCATGACTGGATCACTTACTGTCAAAGTCGGTCCGCCTCTTATATAGACGTCAGGAGTGGGAGAGTACCCCCACCACACCATTTCATTCTAAAACGATAGAATCGTATAGACTATTGAATGAATATGTGATTCAATTATGTACTTACATTAACTCTTCTCTATTACTTACGAAGAGTGCATACAGTGTGGACTGCGATGTTTACTCGTCGAAATTCGAAGCATGACTGGATCACTTACTGTCAAAGTCGGTCCGCCTCTTATATAGACGTCAGGAGTGGGAGAGTACCCCCACCACACCATTTCATTCTAAAACGAAAGAATCGTATAGACTATTGAATGAATATGTGATTCAATTATGTACTTACATTAACTCTTCTCTATTACTTACGAAGAGTGCATACAGTGTGGACTGCGATGTTTACTCGTCGAAATTCGAAGCATGACTGGATCACTTACTGTCAAAGTCGGTCCGCCTCTTATATAGACGTCAGGAGTGGGAGAGTACCCCCACCACACCATTTCATTCTAAAACGATAGAATCGTATAGATTATTGAATGAATATGTGATTCAATTATGTACTTACATTAACTGTTCTCTATTACTTACGAAGAGTACGTACAGTGTGAACTGCGATGTTTACTCGTCGAAGTTCGAAGCATGACTGGATCACTTACTTTCAAAGGCCCGAGTTTGTTGTCATCTCACGAAATCACGTATCCCCACTTCGCAATTTAATTCTGAATTAATATTATTTGTATAAAGTATTGAAAGAATGAGTCATATAACAGTAACTCTTCGTTATTACTTGCGGACATCTCACTGCGATACACACTTACCAAAATACAACACAAAACTAAATTAGATATGGTCAAAATCAATCAAAGATCCGATTTTGTTGTCGTTACGCTGCACCATGCAGAATTTAATCTAAAGTAAACTAAATTGTATAAATTGTTCAAGATATGTATTATATTGCATTGTCCTTGCTTTAACACTTCGTTCATACTTAAAGTAGAAATATTCTGAGTGATCTTTGATGTTCTCTCGCCGGAATATTGGTCAAAACTGATCCGATAACTGTCGAAGTCAATGAAAAATTCGGTTTTCAAACATTGATCGCGCGATCAAATTTTAACTCTTTTTGAGTTAATTGTAAATATTAATTTTATTTTATTTTATATTTAACGCGTGTATCGTGCTAATAAATATTTAAATAAATATATTATTGCTTAATTGTTAGTTTAATATGTTCTATATATAACGTACTTATATACTGTCTAATATATTGATGTACATATATACTGTCTAATTAATTATAAAATTATCGGTAATATAACTTATTTTAATTTATCCGGACAGTAAGAATGATTTTTGACATTTACTCGTTTAAATGCAAAAAGAAACTGACTTAATATTGATACAGGAAGGAATTGTTTATTCTCACCTGCGAATACGTAATAAGAGATTTGCGATATTCATTTCTTGAAATTCAATTTTTAACTGATTGTCATCTATCAAAATTTAACAAACTTTCTTCTTAATTATTGTTTAAATCACTTACAACTACAAAAATTGAATAGATATAATAATGAAAAGTAGTAATTATTTAAAGTTATTTGTTGGAAAAAAGAGCTAACGTCTTTACTATCATGAATACGAGAATAACCTAACTCTCAATATCATTGACTTACTAATTTTTTTCATAACTTTTGTATGCAATGACTTTAACTTGAATATTCGTACGAGTAAAATTAAATTATTAAATATTAAACGAATGACTCACTAGTTTATAATGTTTTTTGTCTCGTATTTCATCAATATTAAGTAAATTATTTAAATTATCGAAAATATCGTAATACGATCTGTGGAGAATTCAACACATCCGCCTCAATTAGCCAACTACTGCGAATTCAAAATTTTGAAGGATGCGTGTTTGTGTATGTGTTCATAAATATGTGTTTGAAGCTAACCAATGATATGCATTGCACTATGTATATTTGTTCGTTGATTGGCTAGAATTATTTTGACCAATCAGCAAGCAGGAATCGTGCAGATGGCGGCTAGTATCTGCATCGATAAAGTGTAACCTTTCTTATAGTTTCATTTGAAATATTCAAAAAACGCTCGCCTGCTTGATCGTTGATAATTTTGACGCAATTGAAGTGTTTAATTTTTAGAAAATATAATTTTTTAATCAATATTCGTACTGCTTGTGACAGTAAGTAGTAAAAAGATTAATTATTTTAATATAATTCTTTAAAATGTATAACCTTAAACTCTTTTGTATATTATTTATAACATTGTATGATATAATGAATATTGAAATATATTGAAAGTAATAATTTATTTTGTTTTTATTAGGAATTTATTTTAATTAGTTTAAATTAATTGTATAATTTTGAATAATTATTAGATGGAACCAATGACTTTGGGATCACCTGTTAGCAGTCCAGTACAAAATCCATGTAGCCCTGGTGGTACCTCCATGTATCTTCCAAGTTTCCTTTTAGGAGATACAAATATTGTAAGTAATAATTTTTTATATATAATTATAACGTTACTTTTGAATTCTTTTAATAGTAATATAATGTAATTTTCAATTATTAGCCTATCAAAATAGGAGTAACGAGTCCTCAAGATAACAGTATAAGACATTTGAATGCAACCAATTGTAGTATAATGTCACCAGTCTCGCAATATGGCACACCAGAGTATCGTATTAATCGTCAAAAGGCTGTTTTTGGAAATGCTACTACACCAAATACATCTCAAATAGGTGCAGAAAATCAAGCAGGTGGACCGCCAACTCGTGGATTATTTGATGTAATAGAGACTTCGCCGGCTATAACGACTCATAAAGTAACATCAAATCAAAACACACCAAATTTTTATCCTAATCAGTCAAAAATGTTGATGAATTCAACCAACAGTATGTTATTCCCAGATAGTCCATTGAATTTGAATGCTAACGAATCACAAGGACTTTTACAATGGGTCACTGTCTTTGGTTTTCCTCCAAATGCAATTAATACAGTACTTTCTCATATTTCTAGCAAAGTTCGTATAATAGATAAACACCCACCTCCTTTACCAATAAGTAATTGGATACATTTAAAATGTGCATCCGAACAGGAAACGCAAAGAGCATTAGCATGTAATGGTAGTATAGTTTCTGGTTCAATTATGATTGGGGTAATACCGTGTACCGATGAAGCTGTTATTTTGAGTAGTGATAAAGAAAATCGCTCCAAGTTAAATGGAAGTATGAGATCTTTTGCTACTTCTAATAAAATTAATCAAAGTAAAGATCAGAGTACACCGCAATCACCAATTAGAATAAAAAATGCAAGACCTCTTGCAGTTGGATACAGTCAACATTTAAGTTCACAATCTGTACAATCACCAGAAAATGTTCCACAAAAATCTACTGGTTTAGTTTCCAAAGCAATGGAATATATGTTTGGATGGTAATCAAAATGGTTAATACCATGATTGTTTAAGGTACAATTACAATCTAATTTTTATAAAAAAGTGTACATTAATCAAAATAAATACATATTAAAAATATTTACTTAGCTAGGAATAAATATTTTATGATTCATGTTCTCTAATTATTAAATTTTTGTATTGTTATTGCACTATTTTAAAAATTTTTAATTATACATTAAGTAATTGCTGAATAATTTTAGAAAGTAAAAGTAGTATTATTTATAACTTCTCAATGATTCTCTTTTGATATGGTACTGTCTAATCTTATTGTTACATTAAATACACATATTGTGAATAATAGTTAAATCTTATGCTACATGATATATATATATATATTTCTTAAGTATTTTGAAATATATGACAAAACTATTTGTTTATTATCTGTAAAATAGTGATGTATAATTTATGAAAATGATAATTTTGCACTTGTTTCATACTCAGTATGGTATTCTGATTTGTTAGGCTTGCATTAAATTTATAATAAAAATAACGATTTACGATGTATAATGAAACAATTCTAATGTATACAAAGAATTAATATACACATTTTATTCTAAATATATTAATAGATACCGAGTTGTTATTACATATGACATGTTATAAAATTTCAAATCTATTATAGAGTATAATGAAATTTTCTATTTTTTTTTTTTTTTTATTTATAACAAAAAAAAATTACTTAATAATTCAAAGAATTTTATAATTAAAAATCTAATGTTTATGTAATAACAATATTAATATATAATATTCGTCCTCTATAGATACTAATAAATAAAATCTTATTATTTCATCGAAGTACCTATTTTCAATTTATTAGTATTATTTTGGACTTTCAATAGTTGCACTACCCAAGTCAGTCATTTTAGGATATTTTACTTTTTTCTTATCCAGCTCATCTTGGGCCCATAAGATCATTTTTAATAAATTATTTAATCTCGGACTGGTTGATTCTCTATGTTCCATTTTCAATATAGCAGCATTTAGTTCACTAGCAATCTGCATAATTTAATTGTAAATATGTATTAATAATATGAAAAAATTATAACAAAAAAGCAAAATATCTTACTTAGACTATTACCTTTTGTCGATGTGTAGGATGTAGAAGATCGCTAAAAGGACTTTTATGTGGTTCATCAAAAGCCAACAAAGCCAAAGTACGTTCCAATTCACACAATATATTATCATCTGACTCTCCAGCTTCACTAAGCTGATCTTGAGCGAACTGTAATGCTTCTTCGATTCTGCCAGTACGAATTAATTCAATGAGATGTAATTGTTGGAGATGAAAATAGAGATATCTATCATTGTCTAGTAATTCAGGATGTAATTGATTGACCAAATCCGTAGCTTCTTGAATGCGACCATTTTGTATAGCATCTCTAATACGAATTCTATCATCTAACGAACTCAACTCTATTGTCGGGCCAACTCCAGATTCTTGTTGAAATTTTTCAGCTGCTTCTTTAAATCCTTCTAAAAAGGCATAACATGTATTATAAGAAATATAATATAATTAAAAAGAAATTACTCTTTAATAATAGAAAAAAGTACCAGTTACAAGATAATTCATAATCAGATTATTCATAGAGACTCTCTGCATGTGAGATCCTTCTTCAAGTTTAGCGACCCACTCATCTTTAGATATACCATCCTGTTTCTCTGGAAAGCTCATTGTCCTTTGAAGAACATTCATTTAGAGAATAAACCGTTGATAATTTGTAAACGAGTTATTAGTCTTTTAATAGTTTTACAATCTACTCACGTACATATGAATGAAATATAATGTCAGAATAGGTTATTGTATCCCTACAATTATATATACCGTTAATAATTTTGGATTACTCGAGAACACACTTTTCACTTCACTCCGCACGTAAATGACCGGAAAATGTATAAGAACAAAAAAAACAAACAATCTTAATTTGTCTAATTTTTATTACGTTTATCTCATATGAAAACTTTTATTTGGTAACACAACCTATTTTTACGATAATTGATTACAATTTTGTCATTCTACAAAAGAAAACTTAAAACGTTTATACCACTTTGTAACAATCTTTCTCTCGAGTACGTTTAACTGTGTGTACGTGTATATAATGTATTACCTGTCAACATAAAGTTAAAAACATTAGGTACTATATTCAACATACAACATAAATATAATAGAGAAGAATTAGTTACGTTTTATGTAAACCTACATTTATCCTTAGTAACTCTTCAGTCGACCATCAGATGTCGTTGTTGAATGTAGTTTCTAATCATGGCCGACCCGTTGAGTTTGCTTCGACAGTATAATGTCAACAAAAAAGAAATTATTGAACGAGAAAATCAAATTATTTTTGGTGAATTTTCTTGGCCAAAGAACGTAAAGACCAACTATTTAACATACGGGTAAGTTTTTGCAAGAAAATAATCCGATAAATATTTATATGAACTACAGTCTGTCTGATTATCACCATTAAAGGATTAACGTGAATATCGTATAATGCTATATAAAAATAAACAATGTATATAAAGAATACTTCGTTAAATATAGATATCATAAAATTTATGAAATCTTTATCTTTATATCTTATAATGCAATTTACCAAATATTTAAACTTTTATATAATATATTACAAGAATGATCAAAGATAATCCAATGCAGCAATGCTTTATATGTAGTTTAGATTGTATTTTAATGTATTTTATAGTAGCTAAATATTCACAATCATTTTATTATTTTCTAAATTTATTTATAGGTCCGGCAAAGAAGGAACAGCGAAAGAATACTATACTTTAGAGTGCCTCTTATTCTTATTAAAACATGTACAACTTACACATCCTGTATATGTACGACAAGCTGCTGCAGAGAAGGTTCCTGTTGTACGTCGTCCAGATAGAAAGGATCTTTTGGCCTATCTTAATGGAGAAACTGCCACATCAGCCGCCATAGATAAGTCAGCTCCATTAGAGATTCCAACTCAAGTAAAACGTACAGCAGAAGATAGTCTGGAGAGTGGATCTTCTAAGAAACCTCGTTTTGAAGAAACCCATGTTCAAAAAGTTAAAGAACAACTTGCAGCAAGACTCGATGCTCCTAAAGAAGCATCAGTCACAGTTGACAATATTAAGTCTCTTTCAGAGGCTATGTCAGTTGAAAAAATTGCAGCTATTAAAGCTAAACGATTGGCTAAGAAACGTACTACTATTAAAGAAAATGACGATATTGGCATGGGTTCGGATTTACGTGTTATTCTTGATATGGATGTAGACGATACAAAAGATATAGTTTCGAGAGAGAGACAATGGCGAACACGCGCAACAATTTTACAGAGTAGCGGTAAAATATTTGCAAAGAATATATTTGCGATTCTCCAAAGTATTAAAGCTCGTGAAGAAGGAAGACAAAAGGGTCCTGCTGTTCCTACGCCAATGGTTACTCCGCGTTCTACTCCTATGAGACCGTTACCACAACCGGCTGTTTATAATCGATATGACCAAGAAAGGTTTATTAGACAGAAAGAAGAAACTGAAGGATTTAAAATCGATACTATGGGCACTTATCATGGAATGACATTAAAGTCTGTAACAGAGGGTACTAATCCAGCAGTAAGAAAACCACAAACCAATCCATCCACGACTCCAACTTCTGGATTATTACCAACATCTGCTGCTAAGCTTACGCCTCAACAGGCTGCACAAAATAAAAGACCTAGTAGAACTCCTATCATCATTATTCCTAGTGCAAATACTTCTTTGATTACAATGTATAATGCAAAGGATATTCTTCAAGATCTGAAGTATGTGAGTAATGAAGATAAAAGAGCTCAAGGTTGTAAACGAGAGAATGAAGTTCTTTTACAACGTCGCAAAGAAGGTGGCTTGACGGTACCATATCGCATCGTGGATAATCCACAAAAATTAACAAATGCAGATTGGGAAAGAGTTGTAGCAGTATTCGTTATGGGACCAGCATGGCAATTTAAAGGTTGGCCATTCGATGGTAATCCAGTTGAGATATTCTCGAAAAGTATGTATCATTAATTATTTCGTTTAAAAAAAAAAGTTTGCAATGTTTTATTTTTATATGATTAAAAAAACAATCGTTCTTTTACAGTTTGTGCATTTCATTTGAAGTATGATGAAATGAGACTGGATGCAAATGTTGCACGTTGGGCTGTTACAGTAATTGAATTAAGCAGGACAAAAAGGCATTTAGATAGAGCTGCATTAATGATATTTTGGGAACACTTGGATAAGTAAATATTTTTTTTTTTATTTGATTTTTGCATGTAGTCATGTGATATATATATATAACTAAATTTATGACTTATATTTTTACAGGCACATGATAAAAAATAAGCCTCATTTACGATTTTAATCGATATGACTGCTAAAAAAAATAGTTGTCGATGATAGGCAACTATTATAAAATTCGCATTTTGGGTACTTTTCGTAAAAGCGAGTTGTATATAGAATATAAAAAAAATAAAAAATCTTTGTATATATATTTGCAAGATAGTATAGCATATATTCTCTTTCGAAACAGGAGTTATGTATATTAGAATTTGAGTCTGCAAATTTCATTATTGCTTAAAAAAGAAAGAACACATGCCTTGTACGGATATAAAATTTTTAAACATATCCAAATGGATGAGTATTATTACTAATACACATAGTGAACAGAATTTACAAAGACAATTGTATGTACTGCCTTTTCAAATAATTTGGCAGATCGAGATATTGATTTTTTTCATTTAATATGTGTATATACGTGTGGATGTGTGGATGTATGTATGTGTGTATATATATATATATATATATATATATATATATATATATAATTTATATATATATTATATATATATATATTAAATAAAATACACATACAAAATGAATTATCATAGGCTCGTGATATTAATATAAACGCATGTGCCTATCGTTAAGTAATACGTTTTATTAAAAGCAGACTATATATATACGCCTATACGTATATAACAAAAAGGAAATGTGTAATATGGTTTAATGTAAAATGTTTGGTATAATAACGTACGCGAACCAAAAGTGTTATTCAACAGTGTTACGGTGAAAAAAAGAAGTTTATTAAAAAGCCAAATAAATAAAATCTTGTATATGTCACGTAATGCATTTAAAAGCTATATATTCGTTTAAATTATTCTATCAATTTCTCTATTCAATTTTTATTGATCGTAAAAACAACAAAAACTCACCAATACGTATACATATACACGTACATACAAAAGGATTTACGTTTCTTATCACCACAGTGTCAAGTTTCAACGTGTATTTAGTAATTCGAAGCACGATGGATCACGAATTCCCAAGGGGTAGAGGGATCACTGTATTTTCTGTTCCTAAAAGTGAAGCCAAAGTAAATCCCTTCGGGGCATCGACTCTCGTGTTCAACCGATGCCGATTCTGTTTATATAGAAAATCGAATCTTTCTAACTCGGTTACAGAATCCCTATTACTTGGTAGAACCCATTGGTTTTTCTCACGGAAACTGATAATAATATAGTACGGTTTAAAAGTACATATTCCTTTTAGGAAAAAAAAACAGTAAAAATTTTTCAAGCAACTTTAACTAAATTACATCATACAACAACGAAAAGTATTTAGTGAAAATGTTAAAAGTACATATATGCAACGACGAAGTGTCATGAGTAGTAAAAAAAAAAAAAAAAAAAAAAAAATTCGATGGTCATCAGTTTGATCAATCTGTATTTTATTTTACGCTTCACGATCAAAGGTCAATCGTTGGAGTGTATCGTAATAAGTGATGCATGCTTTACTACGCTCGAATTGACTTAACTGTTGCGTTGAACTTTGAAGACGAACCTTTTCTGTTGAGAAAAAATTACCTTATCGATTCGTAAGATTTGTTAAATCCTATACGATGTGTGTGTGTATCTCTGTATGTGTGTGTGTGTGTATTTCATGCACAACGAACCGAGAACATTAAAGATTTGTATAGCTCGTTATATACAGGTGTGTGACATTTAATACGATTTCGAGCGGAAGGATAAAAAGAACGGTTTTTTTTTTCTTTCTTTTTTTTAATAACGATTACGAAATAAGTTTAGGTGCAACTAAAAATAAGCTGATTTATTTATTTTTTTTTTTTTAATTTTACAAGAAGGAAATCAAATGTTTACAAGGGAGAGATAAAAAGAGAGAGAGAGAGAAGGAGAGAATATTACACATATATTACGTTATTAAAAAATACGTTACAAAGATAAAAGTTCTTTGTATTAAATTTAAAGAATTTCTTAGTTTATTTGTTAAGTTTTAGAACATAGATATAGAAGAAAGTTGCCAAATTTATGACGATCAATTTCTTTTTTTTTTTAATATAAATAATACTTAACAACAACAATAAATATATATTAAAAATTTAACATATCAGATATCTTTAAAAAACCGTCTGACAATCTTTGATATTAATTTTCATAAAAATTCTTACAAAATAAATGGATATAACTCAAAATATTTTAAAGTATGATAAAATTTTGGCAATTCTCTTCTATCATAACTAATAACGTTAAAATGGAGAAACGAATCAGAGTATATTATAGGAGCACTGAGTGCAATTTGGTAGGACACAAGGAATACCAGGAAATACAGGTGGTAAATGTAAAGTAGCTGATCTAGGTGGTGCGAGCTGATCAGCAAGATGATCGGCAAGGCGATCGGTAACTTGAGCATAAACACGATCTCTAAGTTGTTGTTGCATGCTGGAAGCAAAGTAATCGTTGTATCGAACGGTTAGGGCAACGGTTTCTCGATCATAAGAAATTGGTAGAGTCGAAGGATCTGATGAATCGGAGTGATGTATGATCGATGTGGGATAGGTTGCTGGTCCTGTGTTTGGACTGATATTTTTGGAAAGATGTTCAGGTAGGACGTTGAGAAGTCGGTAAGCATCCTCAAGATAAAAATTTCTGGTAAAATTCGAGGAAGTCGGAGGAAAGTGATTATTGGTCGATAGATCTATATCATTTGTCGGTCTTTCTCGATCCAATGCAACTTGTGTTTGAGGTGGTCTAAAGGCTGACGTTGGAACCTCAGCACTCGACACAGAGCCAATCCCAAAACTTTCACTAGCGAAATACTCGATTGCCTTTAACAGATCTTGACCACATCGTTGGAGAACCAATTGTAAGACTGATAATTTAGTTCTAGGAAAGAGACGAGCCAGAGTCTCGATCGATCTTCGAGATACCGATACTTCTTTGTCCATTGATCCATTTATTACTCCTTTCATTGATCTCGTTCCCTCGTCAGTCGAATTCTGAAGAAGAAAATATCTTCTTCCTGGTATATGATAGCGATAGAACCAGGGCTTCCCAAATTTTTATAGGCCGAGAGCCACTTTCAAATACGATAATTTTTCGCGATCTACTCTTCCGTAATGAATTCTGACATATCTGACGAACATTTCAAGATACTCTCATATTTTAATATTTTAATACAACTCACCAATTGGTCGCGACCCACACTTTGGGAATCTCTGTGATAAAAAAAATATGACTGACCTAGTCTTTCTCATTTCTATTTAACTTACCCTCTTCGTTGAATCATCCAATGGAGAATCGACTTTTCGAGGACTCATATCCTTATCCTTTTCTTCTTCTTGACTGGATATTCCTTTTGGTTCGGTCACAGCCATCCCAAATATTTTCCCTGCTGGAAGTCGGTTCAGTTTTTCACCTGTAGCTACTTTCGCCATCCTCAAGGCTATTGCATCTTCGGCAGCTTGTTGTCTCTTCAAAGCGACCTTGTATTCGATACATTTTAATCGTAACTTTTTCTTCTCGTTCTCCTTTTCTTACTTCTCGTTTTCTCTCTTTTTTTCCCCCTTTCGTTAAAACAACTTTCGGAAATATCGAATCGAGTTCGCAAGCTAATTCATTTTCTTTTCTTTATAAACTGATTCATCGTTTACTCGATACTCTACATATGTATGTCTTTTATTATTAGCATTCAACGTACTAATGTGTCTACATGCGTATGGACGCATTTGGCACGCGTTATTTCAAGCTGGACCACCCACTAGATTCTTTTTTCGTCTTTTACAGAGATATCTACGTTATCGGCAACATTAGATCAACTTTCGATTATCTTCGGTTTATTAACACGAATTTATTATACTATTAGATATATAAAATAAAGGGTTTATTTTTCTCTTTTTATCGGGTAGTTTCTTTTTAAAATACATTTTCGCATCCCTTGGTGTATATTTGATTACAGATTCACAGCTATCACTACTACTTTTACACAGTTATGAGAGTTTATCTCGAGAAGATCGAACGCCTTGATATATGTAGGTGTGTATGTATATATATATATATATATATATATATATATATATATATATATATATATACATCTATATAGTAGGGACAGGATCGAGTGTCATAATGCCTATGCAAACAGAAATGAAATGCTACACCGCGGGTTAATGGATTTCATTTTCATCTTTCTCTTTTCTTTTTTTTTCATGTGACGTTAAAAGAGAGACCAAAAAAGAAAATAACAATGTTTCATCATCCTCATGCACAAAGACTAATAATAATAATAATATTAATAATATAAAAATTACCTGAGCAGCCATAACTCGTTGACGTTCAGCTATGAGGGAACATTTTGGACAGAGACATTCCCTGTAACGACATTCTCGTTTGTGTCCTCTTAACCAGGATATTAAACCGTGATTTCTACAACGCGCACATTTTGGTCTTCTTTGTTTACTTTGTTCCTCATTAGCCTCGTTTGTTGATTTGTTTTTACTCTTTGTACGCAGCATCGATGTAAGTTGTTATTCTTGAAAATCAGTCTTTTATATTAATTGATTCTTCACGCGTGACAAGGGACGAACACAACATTTAGTAATATCTTTTACACACACGTTTCATTTCGTTATATTAAAAAAAAATGTTCACTGATGATTATATAGTAAAAGAACAAAAAACGAAAGAAATATAATACAAAGCGTTAGATATAATATTTCAGATACGAGAATGTTCGTAAAAACGTCCACGTGATTCGTTGATGAACAAAATTTAAATAAGCAAAGAAAAACGCGTTTCCAATGATCAATGATCTTCTACAATCGTTAATCACAGACTGAAGAACTTTCTCAGCGGATAACAAGGAAGAAGATCTCCAAGCTAATCTCCGAGATTTAGTTTCTTCCGCAAGAAACAGACGATTGGCTAAGAGGGATGTACAGGGTGTCGACTTGGGTGCGATTCCAGCATCCCTTAAAGCAAGAAGGGGATATAGGGGGAGGGTAAAAAGACAAACATCAGCCGGACCAGCCTTTCTTCCCGATTGGTCCCGTTTTGTTTACTTTACTTGCCACTCCCACCGATCGGGAACTTACTCGAGTATACGTACTCGACTTTCGAGTATGTGTTATTATCGTTCGTCCTGCAGAGAACAGGAAGTGAGTCTCGATCTATAGTAGCACATATATGTATATGTAGGTATATAAAAGAGATCTTTTACTTATTCGTAACACGTACGTTATATACGTATAATAATCGATAAAACGTTAAACACATCGGCATAAGATTTTAATACGAACTTTTATCCACCGAGAAAAGCATATTATGTATAATTCATGAACCGATTGAAACTTGTTGCTCCAAAAGTATAAGAACGTCTCTAGAAGGAGTACTAAACCTAGAAAATATAGATATGTATAATGTTTGCATGCGACCTATACTCATATATGAGCCGGTGATTATGAAAGTGATCAGAGTCATTTGAGATATTACGCAAAACAAATACATATATTTCTCTATATAACACAATCTACTATTTACCCTATCCGAGTCGATTTTTTTAATATTAAGGTTTAAAAAAAAAAATAAAAGATCAACCCGAGAACTTTCAAATCGAAATGGATAGAAAGGAAAGAAAAGGAGGGGTATGCTAACAAGTACAAAACGATATCTTACTGCCAAGAATCAAGATCGTTTAATTCGCATTTCACCTTGTTTTTCTTTTTTTTTTTTTTTCACGAATACAGAATTCGTAGCTGGGTTTTGAACGAGATTCGATTGGAATAATAGAATGAATGAACCATCGCAAATATTAAACCGGTCACATTCGAGCGTATTCGCGTCGCACTTATTTATAGATTATATTAAACATTCTTGTGCCGTACTAAGTGCATTCTCACGAGTCTATAGACGCAGCCATGATATGTAATTCCTTCGTTAGATCCATCCGGGCACTTACGAACGATCGGAAAAGATCGAAAGCCATATTTATGCGGAACTTTCGTATTTTCTCGCCATTTTGTTTTTGTTTTCTTCTTCGTCTTTCCATCTCTCTCCCTCTCTCTTTCTCTCTCTCTCTCTCTCTCTCTCAAACACACGCACACGCACACGCGCTATTATCAATACTATACTACCTTAAGAGGTTCGCATAAATATTCGTTATTTTAATCTCTCCTTTTTTGTAGATTGATAGATAGATCTTCCAGGAAGCAATTCGTAATAATCATCGTTTTTATGTCTATGTATTTATGTACAATGAGTCATAGAAATATTTGAGAAAACGAAGTTTGAAATTTTTTGTTAAAAAATTTGAAAATTGTCTGTAATAATTATTAAGAAATTAGTGCGTACGAAATATATTTATAAGAATTTGAATAAAAAAAATGATTTTATGTCGTAGCATGTTATTGTATGCGTCTATTGGATACGTAAACATCAAAATCGACCGATCGTAGAGCGAGTTACGTTTATTCAAAGATTAATATCGTAATAAAATGACGAGTTTTACGATATACGTATAATAACAATTTTATAAATCTTTATACAAGTGTAATTCGCTTCAGGATAGGTGAATTTTGATGACAGATCTTTGTAGGATATGCACATATAAGAACAATCAAATGTACAAAATGTAGATATATATTAGTGTTTTTTTTGTGTTTTTTTTTTTATAAAAGTACTTGATAAAAAATTGAAAAAATTCTCATTTAGTATTTTTTTATTCATGCTACGACGAAAAACCATCTTTCTCTTTGTTCTTTTTCTTTTCTTTTTTCTTTTTCTATTTTTTTTTTCTTTTTTCTTTTTTCTTTTTAATTCTTCATACATACTTTTTATATACACAACACACTAATTTTTTTGTATATGTATCTATTTTAAAATTTAAAGTACTTGACCTATAATAACAAAAAATTCTCGTCAAATTTAAAAAAAAAATGTTGAAATATTTCTCTAACTCGTTGTATTGTTTTAATGTGAGCTAACGAAGATACGGATCGAGAGAGGATTTATTTTATGTAAATCGATCTTTTACTTAACGGCAAAGAGCTTAAGATCTAAGAAAATGTTATCAATGAATTGATACGAATGTGGCACGAACGACCATTTTGTTTTGTTGTTGTTGTCATTGTTGTTGTTGTATCGTTCGGAAAAAGTCGTTCTTCGAAGGCGACAAATTACATTTATTTTGTCGAATAATTATAATACATTCTTTGCACTCGCGTATTGTCAAAAATGTCGACCTTTACATAAAACGATCGAGTAGGACGATTATGTTTATTTTCGATTTTCGTAGATATGGTCAAACGATATGGTCCATACGTGTGTAATTTGTACTGAGTTTATAGTGTTCACTTCTCAAAATTCATGTTCATTCTTAATTAAAGAACTTCGAAAAACGACCGTACCGAATTTTTATTTTATTTATTTATTTTATTTCTTTTTTTTTCTTTTTTTTTCTTTTTTACTTATGTGTACTTGGAATCGGTTACAGGTACATACATGTATTTCGAAATAATGTGATATTGGGCTCGTTAAAAAGACGAATAAAAAATAACAGTACAATATTAACATTCGTATAAATAGCGTCAATCGGATAAAAATCATTGTAGATGTTTCATTCATTTATTTATTTATTTATTTATTTATTTATGTATTATTTTGTTGTGTGTATCTCTTGGTCGTAAGTGCCTATCCTTTTTATTTATCTTGTCTTCTCTTCCTTTTTATCTATTTCTTTTTTATTTCTCTTTTATATATATATATTTTTTTTTTGTTAATAGCATACTATATATATGTTACGTAGAAGCGGTATAATGAAAATTCTTTCTATTTTTTCGATGTGCTCGAGCGAATGATAAGAATATCGAAAGAGTATGAATTCGTTCATACACTCGACGGAAGCAGAACGCGTATATTATGTTAGTTTTGCGTATTTCGATCTCTCTCATCCGAATGATAGTAATAATAGGAATAATCATTGTTCTTTTTGTCAGGATTGATAAAGGTTACGTTGGATCTTTGATAATAGTTGTATTTCTTTTTTTGTCTTTCTTTTTTTACGGAAATGAGTCTCTTCGATACTTGCTTTCTTGCACGAAGGCAGTTCGAGCTTACGCACATATTTTTTTTATCATTAATTAATTATAATAATATGAACAAATGAATAATAACAATCTTTAAATAATTAAACGAATAATTATTCAATTACAAGATTTGAATTTCACTCGTTTATAAAAAAAGTTCCATCGAATTTATGAAAATAAAAAAAAATTCAAAGATAAACATTCGAGAAAGAAAATGAATAAACGAGTAGGTCATTGAATAAATAATAAGTATGTGACTACAAAGTTATATAAGATATAAAGAGTTAATTTCATTAAAATTAATCGAATTAATTAATTTTAAAGGTGAAAATTATACAAATAAAAATTCTGGACTGCCTTCACGTTACATTTTGCCGCATAATATTCGTATCTCTCTCTCTCTCTTTCTCTCTCTCTCTCTCTCTCTCTCTCTCTCTCTCTCTCTCTCTCTCTCTCTCTCTCTCCTGCTTTCATACCAATTGGCCCCGAAATATCAGAGGACATGATTGTCCTATTCTCTTTCTCTCTCTCCTATACTTTTTTATTCTTTTTCTCATATTTTTTTCCACGCTACTGCGACGCTTTTTCGATATCGTAACCTCTTCTTCTCCCTTATTTTGTTTTTCTCTCGCGAATCCAAGGGTTTCGAGGGTCGATTTCATAAAAGACTAAATTTCTTTTTTGGCTAGATCACTATATATACATACATATATATATATGTATGTATATCCTTTACACTCTCATGCACTTCTATATGCACAGATGAGACTAAAAATAACTATAAATCTCTAAAAAACCGACCAATATATATCAAGAGAAATAATAAATCAACTAACTTATTCGAAGTTATTTCGCAAAAATTTTTGCAAGTATCATTTATTTTATTATTATTATTATTATTATTATTACTATTATTATTATTATTATTATTATTATTATTATTATTATTATTATTATTATTATTGTTACTGTTAATATTATTATTGTTATTATTCTTATTATTATTATTATTTTTATTATTTGGTCGGTTTTTTCGAAATATCGCGATTGCTATAACTGTACATACAAACAGGTCCAAGAACAAAGGACGCAAAAGATATAAAGCGTCTGTTTCTACCTTACACATCTATTCTCTTTTTACTGGAATATAGAAAAAATCTTATTTACAATTTACAGCTAAGAAATTGATTGAACTAACGTGTGTGTGTATGTGTGCGTGTGTCTATGTATACCGTACTATATAATATATACATACAGATACTATACGAGCCGTATATACACGCATCATCATGTGCGTATCTATATATTTACGTACTTAGAGAGGACGAATAAGGATAATGAAAGAGATAGAGAGAGAAAGAGAAAAAGAGAGAGAGAGAGAAAGAGATAAGAAAAGAATAGCATTTATCTTTGTTTCTTTTTCTTCAATAATCGTAAAACTTGCAATATATAACGAAAACTTAAAATAGAACTAGAAAGTCCTTTAAAAATTCAAACGCTCTCTTTTCTTTTGTTCTCGTCTAACTATAAGAAAATTATTTTCTAAAACAGATGTGAAACCGGCCCCCGTTTGCACCATTACACGTTAAGCCTTTCGTATTTATCGACCTATACGCCTGGCCACATATTCAACAGTAATATAAGATATGTATTCTTTTGTCAGCTCACATCGTTTATACTTAACATCGTCTCGGAAATACTCCATCGTCTATCGAGTGTGTATGTGTGTGTGTTTCTGTATGTCTGTGTGTATTAGATAGTACAGAGTGTACATAGTACGTAACACATGTAATATATATATATATACAGTACAGTATATAGTATAGTATAGTATAGTATATATAGTACAAAGTATACAGTATAGTATATACAGTACAAAGTATACGGTATAATATAGTATACATTATATCGTATAATATAGTATATATATATACACACTCTATATCGTCTGTTATAACACATGTACTATATATACATATATATATATATATATATATATATATATATATATATATAAAATAAAAAAATGAATAATGTAGCGATTTCCTCAATCCGATCGATTCAACTTCGATTAATATCGATAATCTATGTAATGCTTTATCATGTATCTCACGTGCGAAATAATGGACAAAAACGTTTGCATCGACATCCTTCGAGCTATCTTATAAATTACTATCGTACACGTTCAATACCAAGGACGAGTGGAGAAAGAAGAACGTTTCGGAGTACAACTATAATTCGTTGAACGGTCGATATTCTTTCGAGACTTGTGTCTAATCTTTAACGATTTTAATAAGATCGATCGTCACCTAAGGATAATTTTTTTAAGTTTCATCGTTATTAATTATTAATTAATTAATTAATTAATTTATTTATTTATTATTATTCTTATTGTTATTATTATTACTACTATCATTATTATTATTATTAGTTATAATTAATTATTATTATTAATACAAGTGTGGGCGAGTGTAAAATGAACGGCCTACGATAATAATAAATAACGATAATCGGCCATAGCCCATGGATATTGTCGATAACGGTATACGCCGTCGGGCCAACTTTCGACCGGTTACTTTGTGTTTCTTTCTAACTCTATCTTTTATCTATATATCACTCTCGTAATATCGTCCACTCGTCCTGAGATAAATGAAAATCTCTTGTTTTAACTTACGATCTATCGGAAAGCATTTAATGTCGATTTCTACGAGACTGTTTTTTTTTTCTTTCTTTCTTTCTTTCTATCTGTCTACTTTTTTTACAATATTTGTTATTTTATTTCATTTCATTTTATTTTATTTATCCTTTTTTCTGAACGGAACAAAAATACACACTATCGTAAAATAAAATGGCGCGAACACTCGACGAAGTACAAATTCGTCAATCTTCGATTCGATCTAATTGTAAAACTACGCGTATTTTTTGAACGTAAATATATATTTGGTATGAAAAAACGAACAAAGCGAATTCTTAATTTTTTTGTTTTTACTTTGAAAAAATCTAACTTTTTATAATCGTGTCTCTTTCTCTTTTTTTCTTCTCTTTTTCTCTCTCTTTCTTTCTATCTCGTTCGCGCATGTGCATTCTTTACGATTTTCTTTGCCAAGAGAAAATCCGTCACCCACGTTCTCTCGTCAAACTCACGATAAATGTCAAGGTGACAGCTACGAGAGATCTATTTTTACAGATAAAAAATAATAACCTACGAAGCGCGGTTCGATCGTGCATAAAATCGACGAAAGATATATATCTCTTTCGTTAACCATCGCGTTGCTTACTTCTCTAATCATTTTTTCAAACTCGATCTGTACATTTTTTCTAATAGGACAATCCATAGAGGAAATAAAGATAAAAATGATGATAATGGTCATACGACAATGATCATGGATGACAACGACGACGACGACGACGACGACGACGACGACGACGACGACGATGATGATGATGATGATGATGATAATGATCCTTTCGTCGAGCGTTCGCGTTTCTCGTCGCATCGAATGTATATGTATATACGTACGTATGTATATATGTATGTATTTACGATGAATATGTATGTACCATATATAGTACTTATCACGAAAAAACACGTAAAACAGCAACCATAGAAAAACATATTTTCGCACGTAATTCTAATGATCACAACAGTTTCGACGGCGATTAAATAACTCGTGTCACGATTTCCTTATAGCGACGACGCGACGCGTATGCGTCTCTCCTTCGTCGCGTCAGGTACATACGTTCATTCTAACGTGCACGTTGAGTATGTATGCTTGTATATATTTATTTATGTATGTATATATGTATGTATATATGTATGTATGTGTATTTATGTATGTATGTAGGATGCATGTATGTATATATGTACACGTGCATATTCCCGCGAAACATCCCTCTTTCCTTTTTATTATATTTTTAACGTGACGGATAATAAATTCTAAGTAGCATCGTTACAAAAATCTTACAACTATTCAACAAAAAGCAATCTCGTTAACAACTCTTATCTATTTTGTTAAATCCCCCTCGTTTCCAGTCGTATGTTATATTTGTTCTCTCTTTCCTCTCTTCTTTCATCGACTCAGTCTTTCATCATGTTTCATCATCATCTCTCTCTCTCTCTCTCTCTCTCTCTCTCTCTCTCTCTCTCTCTCTCTCTCTCTCTCCCTCTCTTTCTCTCTCTCTCTCTCTCTCTCTCTCTCTCTCTCTGTCTCTCTCTCTCTCTATCTCTCTCTCTTTCCCTCTTTCTTTTCGATTTTTTTATTTTGTATAAAAGAAGAAGCAAGAAGAAATTGAAGAAGAAGAAAAAGGGGAAATGTGTGTCTTTTCTATGCTCGCATTATCACGCAGGGATATTGATAATCATATAGAAAATGTCGATTTGCATTATCGACGGAGGTACTAAGTTTATTTTTATAATTGTGTCCCTTACGATTATTAAGCTCGTATTAGATTTCGGTTTGAGATTTCTGGATTATATGGAAATGAAGGGATAATAATCTTCGAATAGACAATGAGAAAGAGAGAGAGAAAGAGAGATAGAGTATTGATAATGGGAACGAGAAAGAGAGAAAGAGAGGAAGAGAGGATAGAAGAGAGATAGACGTCGCATTGGTCGATTAAAAATGTTTTGTGCAAAATCCGATATCGTCTGGTGGAAGAAAGTTAATACTAAAATGGATCGACGACTCGTTATCCCCGAAGATAATTCACTCTCTATCGCGTTAAAGATGAAATTGTCGTGGTAAAATGAGAGAGAAAAGAGAGGATGATGATGATGATGATGATGATGATGACGATGACGATGACGATGACGATGACGATGACGATGACGATGACGATGATGATGATGATGATGACGACGATGATGATGATAGAACGTCGATTATGATGATTGTTCGGCATGGAGTCGTTGGGACCGAGTAAAATTTTATAGAGAATTGAGAATAAAAATGAATAACGAGATTACATGACCTCGCATTTCTCCTTCAGGCTTATCGCATTGTGACTTTCTACCGGCTGCAACGAGACGGAGCGATTCTTCTCGAGAGTAAGAAGATCCCGGAAGAGCGCGTTAACGTTGTGATTAGTCTTCGCGGATGTCTCCAAGAAACCACAGCCCCAATTGGCTGCTTCCGCTGCGCCTTCGCTCATCGAAACTTCGCGTACGGAAGGACTCTCGTCACATTTATTACCAACCTGTTCGAGAGAAGTAAGAAATGCAAATCGAAAGAGAATCCATCAGGAATGATCGTGAACTGGCAAGTAAGTAGCAGATACATATTAACCACTTGCGCTAGGACATAAGATACTATACAGGTCGATTATTCTTTAGCGAAAATGTGAACAATGATGCGTACCACGTCGTTTGTCATCGATAAGATTTCGAGCATAGATCAGTTCGGAAATATCGGATAGTTGAATAACGTAAAAATTATTTCAATAATATCAGTTCGTTGTAAATTATTAAACTGGACGCGTTCGTTACACGCGCCTCCTGAGATATTGCTGCCAGCAGCGCGAGTGGTTAAGTTTATGCTCTGCAAATGAATTGAAATTCTTTACGGGGAAACAGAAAAAAAAATAACGAAAACAAAACTATAGACTCTTACCAGCATTATCGGTATCTGTGAGATTTCTTGACCCTTCAGCTCCCTTATCACAGCCCAGATCGGTCGTAGCTCCTCGAAACTTTGCCGTGAGCATACCGAATATACCAGGATGAAGGCGTGACCCTTACTTATGGAGAGTCGTTGCATCGCGGGAAACTGATGGGAGCCGGTTGTGTCCGTAATTTGAAGCGTGCATATGTTTTTGTTGCAGCTTATCACCTAGAAATGATTTTTTTTATACGAAACTCTCGCAAGGCCTTCTCTGGCTCCCTCAATTTTTGGGGACATTCTCACACGCTTCTCGTCGCGTGCACAGCACGAATCCCACCAGTGTCCTCGCGATACTTAAGGACGAAGCTTTCTTTTTATCTTTTCTTTTTGATCATTGCAGACCATCCCTGATAAACGCGAATAATAGAAACGAAAGAAGAAAAAGAGAGAAAAGAGAATATACAAATAAAAAATAAATCACTTCGGAAAGTGATCTAGCCGGCTGACTAATAACTGTATATACTACTGTCGATTATACTACATACTATTACTACACACTATTACTATACTACTACTACTCTTCGTACTAATTCTATTTTTATCGTATCACTAAAAAGATATAAACAAAAGTTTTTAATAGAACCTACCACTATCTATCGATAATCTCTTATAATATCGAATCTCATTGAATAACAAAATCAAAGATGCAATTATCTCAAAACATCGAATTCGATTAACATCGTTTCGTCATTGAATATCAACATTGATATCTACATATAATTCTAAACGAAACAAGAGAGGAAAGAAAAAATAACGACGAGAAAAAAAAGGAAAGAAAATACGTAAACGCAGAAAGAATGGATAAGGACCGCGTGCGATGCACGGCGAATCATGCACAGAAGAAACGTCGCTGCAAGTAACGTTGCGTTGCGTTACGTTGCGTTGCGCGTTGCGGTGCGCCAAAGGATTAAAGGAAGGAAGGAAGAAAGGAAAGAAGGAAAGAAAAAGAAAGGAAGGATGGAAAGATGGAAGGACTGGTAAAAAAACCAATCGGAAACGATGTCGATTATACTTTACGTACTTACCTGTCTATAAGTATCCTCGATGGTTGGTATATAGGACTCACGAAAGGTTCCTTTCACGAAGCGCAGGACGAGAGAACTTTTGCCAACGCCACCCGCCCCAAACACGACGACACGATAGTCGTTGCTCTGCTCCGGCATCCTGACATCTGCCGTCCCGATGATATAAACCCCCGTCTTTCGGGGTCCCCTTTCCACGTTTAGGAGTGACTCGAAACCTCCTCGTCGGCCGACCTACCGCACACACGACGACCTAACGTCAGATGGATGAAGGAGTTGCGTTGGGGGTGAGAGAAAAAGAGACAGAGAGAGAGAAAGAAAGAGAGAGAGAGAGAGAGACAAACAGACAGACAGAAAGAGGGAGGCAACCCCTACTACTACTACCACCACCACTACTACCACCACCACCACCACCACCACCACCACCACCACCACCACCACCACTACTACTACCATCGTCATCACCCCCATATCCGTCTCACCGCACCGCACATGACACCGCATCGCACCGCACCGCACCACCCACGACAATTCGAAACTTCGCGAAAAGGTTATGTCGCCCCTTCCCGCCGTCACTGATCTTTACGCGTACAGGAAATGCGACCTCTCTAATCGACACGCTGCACGGACTTTACGAACTTCATGAAACGAAAGAAGATACTGTTAGAAAATGAATGCATTTTTTCTCTCGTAGGTTAATAGAAATGTAACCGGTCGTTTAATCGCGTTAATAATTGATATCAACATAGTATATTATCGATAAAATTTAGTACCATTACTTACGACATGAGATCTTGCGTATGATCGTTTAATAATAATACGTCAAATCGTATTTGTTTCATCACGTTGGATATCTTGGAGGCAAATGATCGTTCCCTGACCCTTTTTTGAAAGAAACGTATGTAGCGACGGCAGATGCGGTACGAACGGTATTTATTCTCATGAAATACACGAACGAAGAATTTAATGAACCTGTTCGGTTGGACGACGCCCTCGAAGGAATACCGTTCCTCGTTGACGAAGGCTGCAGTTGTCAAGGTGGTTGTTCCTTTAATGTCAACCACCCTTCACTCTTGTACTTCTTTTTTTTTCTTCTTCAACAATGACGACAATTGCAGAACACGTTAAGGAACTACGTAAAACACTACACTGATTCGCACGATGCGATAGGTGGAATCCTGGGAGAAATGCCGCTGCTTTGTTAGTTGCAAGCTCATCGACCGTCCTTGTGCACTATTATAACCACCTTCGATCCTCTCGTACACCTCTAACCGCTTGAAAAATGATAAGATTTATATAATTCTTGGAATGGAGGAACACGTTTACGCAAATCAATTCTCTTACTTGACTATTCTCATACGATAGACCGAGAACACCGGTCGTACGACGTTATTTCGCCGATCGATTAAAGCACTTGCATCCGATTTTTCCGCGTCAACGACATCGGCATATTCGGTACTCTCTTTCTTCCTCCCGCCCATCATCCTTCCCACCGAGTAATCTATCCCCACTCCTACCACCCGGTTTACTCACACGCACGGTCTCTCCCACCTGCTCCGCAACGAACTAGGAGGATGCGCACGCACATTAGTCGTCGCGACTCGTTACGACGAGCGCGTGTGATTCTTGATTAGAGGTTATTTTGCGTTCGACGGGCGAATCGATCGTATCGGAGGAACATGGGATTTAAATTCGTAATAAATAAGAAAGGATAAGAAGGTTCTCACTCTTTTAGACTCGATTTAGACTACTACTAACGTTTCTTTCTTACGTAGTAATAGCAGATACGTGCGTTAATACGTGCGCGTTACGTACACTTTACACCGAAGAGGAATCGCAGAAAATCAATAGGACGTCGCTTCATCGCGTACAACGCTCTTTGAACGTCGAATACGCATAATATTCGATAATAAAAATATAAATATTCTTTCTTATACAACTTTCTTATTTTCTACAAATATATACAGACATTTTATTTATTTATTATTACTCGATATCACAGATGTATTACGTAGAAAACTAAGCTGACAAACGTTCGTTGATTAGAAAGGAAAAAAAATTAAGGACAAATCTCGTTTATTTAGGTTTCTTTGAGTACTGGATTTTTCTTTATGATGTCACTGCCCTCGTTTTCGATCGTATCATAAGTCCACTTGCGATTGATCCTAAAGAAGCGATGTTTCTTTCTTTTTTTTTTGTGTGTAGAAATAATTGATATTTACTAACTTACGTAAACCATGACGTAAAAAAGTCACCTGCACTCGTGGCCACACTTTGAAGAGGAACATTTAGGACATGGAAAGTGACATCCCGCACATTCCAAACTTAAACAATCGCATAAATCGTCTCCAGTTATAACCCAAATACCTTCATCATTGTACAAGGTGTGACGTTTACTTCCTTGATACAAACGACGGTGTAATTTACGTTTTTCTCTTTCGCTACGTTCAGGATCAAAATTTCGAAGAAATTTTTTGGTTATGTTGTCCACTGCTCTTTGTCTCGAACCTCGACCACCTCTCTACATTTCCATAACGTATAAAACAACACATTAATCTTTTGCGTAATATTTTTTAATAGTTATAGCATAATAAATATTCATCCACTCGCGTTTTAAGAAAATATGCAAATTAATATTTACAGATCGTGATGGCATTTCCACATTGTTTACTTGTTGCGTCGTAGCTTCTCTGGAAGACGAGTTCGTTTCCATGTTCGTTTTCAATATTTTTTCGTCAGACATAATCTATTGTCACCGAATTATAAACTATATGTAAAAAGTAATATAATATCGCACATGACAATATTAAAAAAATTCTGTTATTTAGATAAATGAACACTGTTATTGCACTTTGTACAATATTGCGACAATACAATGGACTACGATAAACAAACTATTCGTGTTAACGCGATAAAATAACCTATATTTTGAAAAACTCTAGTAGATCTGTAACAAAATACATGGCATATATTTTACAAATGAGTTCTTTTTACATACGCCACTACATCGATAATCGTAATATGTAAATTTCTAATTATACAACACTCGATGATAAAAATTGTTTTCTCTTATGTCTTACAATTGATATCAATAATTTTTTTGTTTTATTCGTGAGCTAATTGGTTGACTCATTTCGGTTCGATTCGATTCTACTCGACTCGAATCGATTTTGCAATGCTCGACTTACTTCGATTCGGTTCATTCGTGTTGTTTGGCATAACCTATCTATAAGGTATACAAAAAGGCATGGTTATTTATTATAGATGAAAGATTAGTAATTTATATATAATGGCTCACAAGACAAAGGAGAAAGTAAAAATATATAAGAAAAAACGACAAATTCCTGAAAGTAGAATTATTGAAGATCTACAATCAAAATACAATGATGTAAGTCTGATATTCGATTTAACTATTATTAACCTCATTCGATTATAAAATTATGTTTCTTTTTAGATTGATGAAACTAAAATAAAAAAATTTATTGATATGCCATTATCAAATAAAACATTGAAGGGATTGAAAGAAAATAATTATATTGAATTAACAGATATTCAAAGACAAAGTATTGGATTAGCTTTAAAGGGTAATGATATATTAGGCGCAGCAAAAACTGGTAGTGGAAAAACATTAGCATTTCTTGTACCGGTAAAAATTTGATCTTAGACATTGCCATATCAAATTATATATATATATATATTGTTTATTATATCTATTGTATTGTATATTTTTATAGGTATTAGAAATTTTATATTGTAAGCAATGGACAAGATACGATGGTGTTGGTGCACTTATTATTACACCTACAAGAGAACTCGCTTATCAAATATATGAAACTTTACGTAAGGTTGGTTTATACCATGATATTTCAGCAGGTCTGATTATCGGGGGAAAAGATTTGAAATTTGAAAAGAAACGTATGGATCAATGTAATATTGTTATATGTACACCGGGTCGTTTGCTTCAACATATGGATGAAAATCCTCTCTTTGACTGTGTCAATATGCAGGTATATATTTTATTAATTTATATAGATATATGAGAATATTCAAAGTTATATTTATCATTTATAGATATTAATTCTCGATGAGGCTGATCGTTGTTTAGATATGGGTTTTGAAAGAACTATGAATTCTATAATTGAAAATCTACCACCTAAGCGACAGACACTTTTATTCTCAGCAACACAGACTAAGTACTCATATTTATTTTTTGTTATATCAGTTCAAATATTTTCTAAATTCAATAATATTTTTATATCTCATATACTTGATGTTCTTTATTAGATCAGTTAGAGATTTAGCTAGGCTAAGTCTAAAGGATCCTATGTATGTATCCGTGCATGAACATGCTGAACATACTACTCCTGAAGGACTTCAACAGTCTTACATTGTTTGCTCTTTAGAAGATAAAATAGCAATGTTATGGTCTTTCTTGCGGAGTCATTTGAAACAAAAAATAATCGTGTTCTTTTCTAGTTGCAAACAGGTATTTCAAATATTATTTATTCATTTTGTTATTTATTAAGTACTTTGTTAACTATAATTGAAACGATTATTATAAAGGTCAAATATGTTTATGAAGCATTTTGTCGTTTACGACCAGGAATAAGTTTATTAGCTCTGTATGGTACACTTCATCAGCTTCGAAGAATGGATATTTACGAATCGTTTTGTAAAAAACATTATGCTGTATTATTTGCTACAGATATCGCTGCACGAGGATTGGGTAATCGATTATTTCAATAATTGTTTCTTTTGTAAAGAAATTGCGATTAACTAATATAATTTCAGATTTTCCTGCTGTAAATTGGGTAGTCCAAATGGACTGTCCTGAAGATGTAAATGCATATATTCATAGGGCAGGTAGAACAGCTAGATTTCAAGCAGGTGGAGAATCTTTATTAGTTTTACTACCATCTGAATTAGAAATGGTTCAACAGCTTCAGGAACGTAAAATACCAATAAATATGATAAAGTAAGATTATAAGAGTAGTATACATTCACGTTATGATAGACATACGTATCGATTATTAATTATTTATTCCGTGTTTAGAATTAATCCAAATAAATTACATTCGCCACATCGCAAACTTGAAGCATTATTGGCTCGAGATGTTTCTTTAAAAGGAAGTGCTCAAAGAGCTTTTGTAGCATATATTAAATCAGTTTTCTTAATGAAAGACAAACAAGTATTTAATGTAAAAGCTTTAAACACCGATGAATATGCAAGGTAATAGCAGTATTTAATATCTAGATAATGTTTAAAAGAAAATTTAATTTATTAATTTTATGTGTGTTCTTTTTTCTAGATCATTAGGTTTAGCTATTCCACCAAGAATACGATTTTTACAAAAAACGCAAAATAATACTTCTAATATACAAAAAGAAATAAATAAGGAGAATAAAAAAAGTGATAATTTGGACATGTGTAATAATAGTGAAACAAATAGATATACTTCTAACGAATCTGATAACGAAGATGACAATGCGATGAATCGCATATCGCATGCTCGGAAACATGATAATATTAGCTTTATGGATGGTAAATCAAAATAATGAAAATACATAATTTTATTACAATTGTTTTTACTATTTTTTATTACACAGATGATAGCGACGACGATTTATTGACCGTGAAGAGGAGAAATATAGATATTGATGATATGTCCGATGCCACCGAAAACATAAAAGATGATAAGAGTAATAAGAAAAAAGTTATTACAAAAGTTGCAATTGCAAAAAAAATACTTAAGAAAAAAATAATCCCCAATAGTAAAAAAACTTTTGGCGATGATGGAAAGGTAGTGATTTATCTTGTATGTTACAATCATCTTGTACGTATATTATAAATTCTTTTTTTATTTGTTTTAATTAAAAAATTTAGGAAGTGATAGATCCAATGAAAAGCAAAGTATCCGAATTTGCCAAGAAATATGAAAATGAAATTGATTCTGGTATTAACATTGAAGTAGCAAAACAAGTCTTACGTGAAGAAGACCAATTTGATAAACAGAGGTTTAGAGAAAAAATCAAAGAAAAACATCGCGAAGAAAAGCTTAAACTTAAAGCTAATAAAAAGGCAAAGAATAAAGATAAGAGTGATGATGAGGAATCACAGGAAGCAAATAGCGATGTAAGTGAAAGTGAATTTAGCGAACCAGACCTTTCATGGCTGCCAGATCCAGATAAAATATATGGAGAAGAAAAAACAGACTTTAATGAAAATTCTCCAGATAATTTTGAAAGTAAAGAAAATAGCATGATTCACAGGTAAATTGATATTTATATTAATATTTATTGTAATATATCTAAGTGAGCAGAATTATATAAATGAAATGTTATGATTGCAGTCTTCCCAAAAGAAAACTAATAGTACAAAAAGATAAAAAGGTTAAAAAGAAACGAAAAATAATCAATGAAGTTATAAATTCCGGCCTAAAAACAGATGAAGAATTAGCTTTACAACTTTTGCAACAGTGAACTGAATTTAAATTTTTATATGTATTTACAATGCAAAGAATTGTAAAAAAATCATGTTATAAAAAATATTTTTAATTCTTTTTCCTTATTTATATAGTTTATATAGAGTGAATTACAGGATTATAGAAATTACACATTGTATAGGTACATGTGATGTATATAACATTAATATTTCATTGATCACTTACATGTTTCATAGACTCAACAAGATTATTTACAAAATATATTTTACATGACTTTAGTTACAAAGTAAACCGTATTACTTAATGGTACGTTGTATCATTTAAGACGGTAATGAAATATACGAATTATTCACAATATTGACTTACAGTCATATTCTATAAACAGAATTAACTGTCTAGTATTTGGGTAATTTATTTCATTATATTAAAACTTATTATACAAAACTGTTCAGACACAAGCAAGATGTCATTAGAATTAAAACTGTATCCTTGTGCTTTAGAAGCTTATTTGTTCTTTCATTTTATACAAAGAATCTACAGGTAATACTTATTCAATTATTTTTAGAATTACTTAATCTGATGCTATTTTAATATGTTTCATGATAGTGTCGACGACTTCCCTACTTGTAGCTTGACCACCAAGATCACGTGTTTGTACTCCTTGATTAATAGTTTTATTTATTGCATTTTGAATTAAGATGGCATGATCTTTATGTCCTAAATGACGCAACATATCGACTCCTGCATTTAACATAGCAATAGGATTTGCAATATTCTTTCCAGCAATGCTCGTGCCAGTATTACGAGTACCTGGTTCAAAGATTGTATAATGATCACCATAATTTTTTCCAGCTAATAATCCTGCTCCACCTAATAGACCACAAACTACATTGGAAACAATAGCTCCATATAAATTTGTAGTAAGTACAACATCAAATTGATGTGGATTAGAAACCAATTGCATACAAGTATTATCAATGATCATGTCATTATGAACTATATCTGGATAATCTTTAGCAACATCTCGTGATATTTCTAAAAACAATCCATCAGAGAGCTTCATTATGTTAGCTTTATGAACTGTAGTAACCTTTTTTCTTCCATTTCGTTTAGCATATTCGAATGCATAACGTGCTACTCGTTCAGAATTAGAACTAGTAATAACTTTCATGCTTTCAACAACTCCATTTACACTTTCATGCTCTAACATAGCATATTCTCCTTCTGTATTTTGTCTAACAATAACAATATCAATGTTTTTTTGCCGTGAGTTAACACCCGGATAAGAAACACAATGTAAAACATTTACATAAAGATCTAATTCATTACGGAGGGCAACATTACGAGAAAGTACATCAGCTTCAGTACTATGAGTTTCTATGTTCCCTTTCAATGCTACACCATTTCTACGAATTGACGTGATTGCATAATCTAAATCATCATTATTATCAGCATTAGGATCGATATCAATATCTTCAAAGTCTACAGGTACACCTGCATACCTAAAAACCTAAAACAAAATTGATTCAACTGAAATGGATAATAAGAACTATGATATGTAACGTAAAGCTCATAAATTCATTTGCATCATTATTTTCAGTAGCTCAATTTATAATTAACTAAAATAATTACTAACTTACCTCTTTCACGTATCCCATTAACTCGGGTCCAATACCAGCTCCAGGTAAAAGAGTAACTGTGTGTCGTCCACCATAATGAGCTTTTGGTATTGGCATGGTTTTTTTTATTGTAGGAGTTTTATGTTGGATTTCAAATGCGGATTGGGAGGCACAACGGTGTATCTGATGTATCACTGTTTTTGATTGCAAATATCTAAGAACCGAACGAGCAGCCATTTCGAATTTTTTATCTATTCAATAATAAACAAAATGTTATTCAAATTTCAGATCCTTCGACGCAGAAAAATAATACTAATATAATTGAAGTATTACTTAATACTTACTGTATTTTGCAATTCTATTTTCAAAGTGCTCCAAAGAACCTTCAGCTATAGAAACAAGAATCGTTTGTGGAGTGGGGATTAACGTTAGGTCTGCTTCAGATTTATAATGGAAGATTCTAGCGATGTGATTGGTTAAGGAGAAGTTCCAGAAGAAAGAAAGTAATAATAATATTTATACGTCGCGTAAAAACTGTTTTGATAAACTTACCTCGAAGTTAAATAAAAACATAAATTTGGTTTTATGAAATTACGAACCATCACAAGTATAAATAAACATTGACATTAGTATCATGACTCAGTCTTCCGTGGTACGTTCGAAAGTAAGTATCGTCGCTCTTTTAGATAATCACTCGCAATTAATTCTTTACTTAATTATACTATATAACATTTGTTTTAATTATTACTTTTCATTAACAAACGTAACGTATCAATTATCGACATATTACATAATTTTTAATTTACGCGTATATATCGCGGTTGAGTTACTATCCAATCAAATTGATCCTACTATGATAGTTTTATTTGCGCGCCAATCAGATAAACCATCGTGCTACAAGAGGATTATTCTATGTAATTTCAAAGCATTCGTTCTTTTCTTACTACATATTATTAATTTTTCAACGTTCAAATTATAGTACGCGTATTAGTATTAATGATGGTAACACTTTTTTCACTTTTCGTCTCGTAATTTTTTCAATTTGTGACTGAAGCATTCGTTGTATTTAACTATTTATATATTTACTTATTACTTTACTTTATCTCAAAAAGATAATAATTGAATAATAATCCATGCAGGTTAAAAGTTACGCGACAAATTATTTTTTAATTATATATCAATAACATCTTGTGGATTCGATGTGCGTCTAACCAAACGTTCGTACAATAAATATAGTTTTTCTTGCTTTGAGATATAAACACGTGTGTGTATATGTGTATATATATATATATATATACATCCAAGTTTAACACAATATAAACATTCTATTGAATATCTGATAAAAATTAAACATTCGCGCTAAAACCAAAGAGCTTGTCGCATAACACAATCCTTTTATAAGATAAGTCGATCAACTACAAAACTAGATTAGTTCATGGACTCCTCGATTAACGAAATACGTCAAACTGGGGTCAAGCTGTGGATGATAGTATGTTGTATAGAAAAGCTTATATAGTAGAGATTCTCGTTAAAGAATATTTGATGAAAAAATATTAATAATAAGGATACAAAATTAACAAGATGAGTCGTTCGAAGGATGACAAATATTTGTCAAGATCATCGAGACAATGTAACGTTGTATTGGTATAAAGTAAGACGAGGTGTCTGATAGGGTATGGTAAAGAGTTGAAAGGGGTGAACGAGTAGGAGAAGGAGGAGGAAGAGGAAGAGGAAGAAGAAGAAAAAGAAGAGGAGGAGCAGCAGCAGGAGAAGAAAAAGGAGGGGGAAAGGAAAAGGAGGAGGAGCTTATCTACAGTGCAGATCGCGAGGGCGCGGGGCCGCGACCCTGAGCCCGATACGCGCAATATTATCCTGGACAGCGAACCGGTAGTAGTAGTGTAGTGTGGTAAATGCAACCGAATGCGTCGGAGTATTTATCTACGAAAGTCTTATTCGTTTCGAATAAAAGTGAGATATCAGAATAGTTTAATACGGTGAGAGAGATATCATTAATGTGGTAAAAGGTCAAGAGTTCATGATCGGTTAAACGGAAAGGAACGATGATCTGGATCTTACGAAGAGTTTGATGATAAACCATCTTACTTCGTTTCTTCTTTGATATCTCTGGAGGAAGATCTCGAATATCAAATCGTTTTTGTGTATACAAATATATAGAAAATATTTTGATTAAGGTGTGTCGAAAGAAAGTGTTAGCAAATAGTAAAAGTGTATGCGACTGTGCGACGAGTGATAGTTTTTCCCTCCTCCCCACTCCTCCCCCCCCCTTTACTACATCTTAGAATTATCTTTTCGCCTCTTTTTTTCTATTTTGTGAAAGTGTTACTTGTGCGTAATCGTTTATCGGACGACTCAAAAATGCCGCTCTTTGGTAAGAAGGATTCTAATAAGAAAATGAAGAAAGATGGGAAAGACGATAAATCACCATCCGTCGAGGACAAATATATTTTGAAGGAATTGCTTGGAACGTGAGTCTTAGATATTGTTTTTATATGCGTAATGACACGTAATCTCTTCTTAGCTCCTATATAGATTGCGTAGAATATTTCTACCACATGGCTTGTTTCTATTTATCTTTATTTATCGGTTCAAACTGTGATTTGTTATTTATATATATATATTTTTTATCGATTACATACATAGAAATCGCTCGATAGCGTGCAATATCCCGTTTTATAAAATTATCTATAAATTTATTAATATTGCTTAACAATATTTTTTATTAAAATACAAATTGTATTTTAGATGTTTTATATCAAATTTTATATATCTACTTTTAGACAAGTTTTCTACATATGTATGTTTCAAAATTTTGATAAGATTGAAAGGATATTTCTATAAATAATTCGGTTTATTATTTGATAAAAGTTATATATAAATTATAGAAACTATTAATGTATGATAATACTTGTTGGGTTTAATCCATATTGAATTTATATATATATATATATATATATATATATATATATATATATATATATATATATATATAGAATTTTTTATATCATTCTAGGTTATATATTAAGCTTGAAAATATTCCTTACATCTTGTATATTAAATCTTGTATATCATATTTCATATATTATGAACATACAAGTAATTATATTAATATATACATTAATATAATATATACATTATAAGCTTTTTTTATACAGGGGTGCTTTTTCCGAAGTAAGATTAGCAGAAAGTAAAGAAAAGCCTGGTCAAATGTTCGCTGTCAAGATTATTGATAAAAAGGCATTGAAAGGAAAAGAAGATTCTTTAGAAAATGAAATCAAAGTATTAAGGAGGTAAGAAACAATCTATTTTGTTAATATTGATTACAATTATTTGATGTATGCACCTTCAAATGCTGACAGGTGGTTGATTAATTATCAGCTTTATGATCGCTCGATTCAACGTTAGTACTTTTTTGCATGTAGTTTATGCTTTTTATATAGAATATTCATTTCCCTGCTTGCATATCTTACTTTTTCTTTTTTTTTTTTTCTTGTACATTATCAGGTTTTTAGAAATAATCGATATATATAGTTTGGGGATCATATTAAAATACCATTGGAATGCGACTTATTAAAAGTTTGTCACGTTTTTGCAAATTATTCAGTTTTTCATTTCATTACAAGTTTATACACAAACATACACATATACACACATATTATTTTGTAGTAAATAATATAATTATTAAGATATTTTTTTTGTAGCTTCATGTACAGATTATTAAACTTGTAAAAATGATGATAAATCTTCTTCTATGTTGTAACATAATTATATTTGACATGATACATATTGTGACATTTAAATGAACTTTAATAATTATTAACTATTTTTTTCTTTTTTATTATATACAAAATTCTTATTATATATAAAATATATGATATTTTAATGAAATAAAAAATGATCAAATCGATTTTTTATTAGATTATTTATTATTAAATTATTTATTTGGTTGGCAATCTTCTTCATTATACTAGCACAGTTTATTAACAGAATATAGAATGAATTAATAGCTTGATTTGACATAAAATTAGTAGAGCAAAATAGCTTTAATTTAGAAATAGATCAAATAGAAGAAATATATATTTATCTCTTATTATTTTCATTATTGAATCTATCAATATAATTATATTCATATGTTATAGTACATTCTCTGTATATTCACAATTTATAGATAGAAAATGCAAGTTACCAATTACAATCTCACATTTTTAAGCACTACATTTTTGTGATAATACAGAGTAGTTTATTTTGATAATGATATCAATATTAATTTTAATAAAAAATAGAATAAGCAAATAGACTTTCAGAATAAACAGATACACTTTTAAAGAAAGTCATATAGAAATGATATTTAATTAAATTCTCAATTAGTTTTTTATTGAAATGAATAGTTACAAAATTGGTGAAATAGTTCCAATTACATGAACTACCCTGTATAAATCCAAGTTGATATCTTATATGTCATCACATTATATGCTGGATCATATGAGACTTTCTTTTCTACTAACAGTAAGTAATATACATCATACATGTATAACCGAAATCAATTTTGATGCAAAATATAGTTTTTTATATTTTTTAAATATATAATTTTTCTATAAAGTTTACATAAAATATAATTCTTTTCTACAATGCATTTGATTATCTGACTACATTCTGCTTGGATAAAAGGATCTCTGCACAAAGTAAACTCAAGAAAAGTCTGGAAAAAGAAAGTTTGAGCAAGCTATCAGTTACTTTCAACATACATCATGTAATTTTGTGTGATATTGTTATACTTCGTAGGTTCAGTGAAAGAGTGACACCACAGAGTGGTGATGGACTCCTGAAGTCGGATAGTAGTGGCGAAACAGGATGGTAAGTGTGGGCCCTCTATTTGGGCACCAACTGCCTATGTGACTCAATTCCTGTATCATTCAACAATATCATACATTACTATAATTCAATTTACATCTTGCTCACATAAATTTATATATATGAAAAAAAAAAAAATAAAAGAAAAAACTGAGCACAATTTTCTTAATTAACATATTGCACATTAAAGAATTACAAGAAAGAAGCCAAATCTTAATTTTATATAATTACAATTATATGCTAGTAAAATGTTTCATTGATTAGTTATAGACCTAAAAAATTGTATTTATATTTTTTTATTCTAATCACTTTGTTTTGTTTCATATCTTTCCTTATTACTTTTCTTTTTCTTAGTTTTTTAACTATTTTTTCTTTATCTTGGTCTATTTTTTATATTATAAATTCTTTATTTAAATTTTTTTCCTTATCTCCATTTAGATTGAATAATCTCTTTTTTACTTTATTAAAAAAAATATATATATATTTTTTTTCTTTTTTTTTTTATAACCTTTCCACGGTTCTCATTTATCTATTATTATGAACTTAACCTTTACACACTTTTCCAATTTAATTACTATTATATATGTATAGATGTTATAAAATATATTTTATATTCTCAGTGTATTAAAAACAATATAATTTCCGTTATTATTAGTATTTTTTGAAATACTTTTGTAGATGTTGTAAATATTAAATATTATTATATACTTTAATGTTTTTACATAAAAGACATTAGAAGTATTGACTTATATTTGAACCAAATGGTTTAATTTATAAAATAGTTATACATCTACTTTTTAAATTTGAAACTTCCAGGAAATTTGTGTTCAGACAACGAAAAAACTTATGTCTATATTTTATCATTGACATTATAATCATTATAATTGAAGTTTATTTTTTTTCCATTCTTAATTAATTTCATATATAGTACATGTAATAAAGATGTAATGTTAATGTTGTGTACATAGTATTATTAGTAAAAGAGTAAGTATATGTACTTAATGAATTATATTTTAAATATTTTAAATATTTTAAATATTTTAAATATTTATGATAAAAATGTTATTTTAATATATCCATAATTGTTGTAAATGTTGTTAGTGCTTTTTTCCTTTTTATATGCTAAAATTGTTTGCTGTATTTTATGGCCTTATTTATTTTATAGGACCCCATACGTGTATATATATATGTGTGTGTATGTGTGGATATATATATATACACACAAAGTTTTCTGCTTTGCTAACATCAGTAGTTTTTGTCAAAATGCTCATATACAATTTTGGGAGAGTAATACTTACAGCTCTAATACAGCATGTGATGTGATGGACAATATTTATATCTATTTTATTAAAAATACAATATATTATAGCCAGGTCGTTATTATCAAGTATTATAGTCAGGAATTAATATATCCATTAGTATTCTATATTTTTAATTCAATAATAAATTCCAGAAGAATTGAGATTTGCAAAAAGTTTTTATTATCTTAATATACGAACTATCATAAAAATAATAAAAATACGTAGTACTCTTGAAATCTTATAATCAATATAAAAAGAAGCAAAAGAAAAATCCACTATATTTAAAAGAAATATTTAAAATGTATAAAAGATAGTTTCTAATAAGAAGGTATAAAATAAAATTAAATATGGTTGTTACAGGTTAACACATCCTAATATAGTACAGCTATTGGAGACTTATGAAGACAAGCTTAAAGTGTACTTAGTTATGGAGTTGTAAGTTATATATTAAATTTTTAAACATTGATATAATGATTAAGTTAACTATTGATAATATATTAATTATATTTATTTTGTGTTACAGGGTCACTGGCGGCGAGCTTTTTGACAGAATAGTTGAGAAAGGTTCCTATACAGAAAAAGATGCCTCAGGTTTAATAAGACAAGTCTTAGAAGCAGTTGATTATATGCATGAACAAGGTGTTGTTCACAGAGATCTTAAACCAGAGAATCTCTTATATTATAGTCCAGATGAAGATAGTAAGATTATGATTAGTGATTTTGGTTTATCAAAAATGGAAGATTCAGGAATAATGGCTACTGCCTGTGGTACACCAGGATATGTTGGTATGCAAATAAAATAATTTTCTTTTTATATATATATTTTTATATTTTATACAAATTTACTATTAAGATAATTATTTATAGCTCCTGAAGTACTTGCTCAGAAGCCATATGGTAAAGCAGTTGATGTTTGGAGTATAGGTGTTATCTCTTATATTCTTTTATGCGGATACCCTCCATTTTATGATGAAAATGATGCCAACCTCTTTGCACAGATTTTAAAAGGTAATAAAAATGGATGTATACATATACATATTGCTTTAGACAACGAAGAAGAGACAATGTCGTCAGATATTCAGATTAATTGTAACACTTAGGACTGACAAGCACATGAAGTAATACATTAATTTGAAATTTTCATTTTTAAGGTACTATTCTAGTTTTCGTATGCAGCTTTAATACATACTAGCGTAGTAAGTAATGAAATTTCTGTGTGCGTCTGAGTCCTTGTATTTGATTGTTAATTATTATTCCTTTGGTGACAAATGCTCATTATCTGCAAATGTTTTCACAATGAACTAGAATTTTATTGATAAATTCTATTATATTTAAAATCATGTAGCAAATACTATACAATATATGCGTGTATGATGAGAATATCACAATATACACGTGTGCATCTATAGTACTGTGCTTGTTCATATTATAAATATTTCATGTTAGGATGATATATCTCCAAGGGATTATTTTTTACATAGTAGCATTTTTTAATTAATTGAAATAAATTAAAAAATGAAATTATAAATAACTAGGAATCGTACGGACACTAATTATGAGGAAATCAAGATAAACAGTTTTTTATCTTTCTTCTTTTCAAACTTATCTTTTGTCTTTGTTTTCCCATACAAATTATACATTTGCTCTACTTATACTGTCACAAAATCGTCTACTCTATAGCAAGGAGCTAACCAGACTGTTATAGGTGAATTTGAATTTGATTCACCATACTGGGACGATATCAGTGATTCAGCTAAGGATTTCATACACAAGTTGATGTGCGTCAATGTTGAACAACGCTATACATGCAAACAGGCCCTAGCACATCCTTGGTAAGAATATATATTAATATATATTAATAACTTTCTGTTTAAGATACAACTTACAAAATAGAGTAAATTTTTATACTAACTAAAATAATAAAAAAATAATAAATGTAACTTTTACAACAATTTTATATTTTCTATAATACAAGTTGTAATATAACTGTAGATACTATTTAAGAATATGTGAAATACATATTGACTTTATAAAGGAGAGTATTACAGGAATATTATTGATATCAAATAATATTTAATTAATATCAATTAAGTAAGTAATGAAATTCTATTCTCTGTGATAACTTATGATTAATAATTATTTAATAATAATGTCCTTAATAACTTTTTAGAATTTTAACATGCAAAAAATTTTAACATGAAGAAAAGAAAAAAATATTTTTTAAATGATAATAATCTCTAATTATTATATTATTAAGACATCTCAGATAAAAATAATAATTAAATACCCTTTTAAATAACATTATATTTTTATTAAGTTTTTGAATCATACATAATACATATATAATTTTATTTTATATATTATATATATTTATAATATATTTATAATTTAGGTATTTCATTTAATTTAACATATAATTCATTTTTCTAGGATTTCTGGAAACGCAGCTAGCAATAAAAATATCCATGGTACTGTATCTGAACAACTTAAAAAGAACTTTGCCAAATCGAAGTGGAAGGTTAGTATGGATGTATGATCAGCAAATTCCTGATTGTGCATATGTTTGCTCACCAGGCTCCGTAGGAAAGTCTCCCTCTTCTCTCATGGTTCCAGCAAGCGTATCATGCAACCACGGTCATACGTCAGATGCAGAGACTGGCACTCAACAGCGGCCAGCAGCAACAGGGCCCAGGATCAGGCCCTTGCAGCGGCAACCTCACGCCGTGTCCCGATCAATCGCAAACCAATCCCAGCAACCATCAGCACAGACCACTGGGACCTCCAAACAACCTCAATTGAAGGATATTCTTGAGCCATCATTGTCCACACCAAACTTGGTGGCTTTGCCAACCTCTCCCATTCCACTTACTCCTAGCTCTCCATTATACTTACGCAATAAACGCTTCAAATTATGGGGCAGTACACGCACTGCTCTCTCTACTCTTTTTCGAGTAAATGTCTCGTATCTTAGGAAGCAAAGGAAATATAAAAAAAGTTGAATCTCAATGCTAAACATTCTCTAGAAGTTAATGTCAATGAAATGTAACGCTTTGTAATCATTATTTACAAAGTGTGAAAGAGCTACATTACCTCAAGCTAAAATGCTTTATTACAATTTCCTATGACATAGTAAAATGCTGATTATGTATAATATACAAATTAATGGATTGCACGATGAATCACAGTTTTTTCAGATACTGTTTTTAGAACTTTTTCTTCATAAGTTCTCTCTTTTTTTTTTTTAGAACTGGAATCTCTTTTTTACTTGTTTTTGTTCGATTTTTTTTTTTTTTTTTTTTTTTTTTTTTTTATATTTTTATGTACATATTAAATGCTATTTGTGTTGAACATTATTAAATGATTTAAATGAAATTAACGAATTATCTCAAGAGATATATAAGAAGAAATTGTTTTCTATTTAAATTTTTATATAATTCAATATATTGATTTTATATCCCTAAAAAGTCTTATAATCTCTTAATGATCTGAACGGTATATGTATGATTTATGAAACCTTACCAGATTGAATTGATTAATCATAAAAATCGGGTGAACAGTACAACGACAAATTTTTAATCTTTTATAAAATCTGAGATTTATAATGGACATTTATTGTTCAAAACAATTCTGTGTAATATAAATATATTAAACACGTTTCAAAAACATTGTATTTAATATTATACAAATATAAGTGCATTTTATTATTTTATTTTAATATCGCGCTATAAACGATTAATTTATAGTAAACATTATTCGTTCATAAAGTATATATAAAATCTATTGTTCTATATCAACAATATTTGACATTTCTTACAGAATTGTACTTGAACAATGATAAAACATTGACAGGATGTTCTATCTCTTTCTTATTGTATATCTTTACATGTTCTAAAAAGAATGAAACACTTTATTTTCTAATCTTGTATATTTCAAGGCAATATGCATATAATTTTTTTATAATAATTGCTTACATGAAAAAGATTATTTTATATTATATATAAATTGTGTGTGATTGTCAAACAAACCCCGTGTGTGCACTTGACTTATTGCAAATTTGAATAGTTTGTAAAAGTGTACTTTTTTCCAATAGTTTGAAGTTTGAGAATAATTGTAGAGATGCATGTAAATCTCTTGCCAAGGTTGATCGATCGCATGCTGTGAAAAGTGCATTAAGTACATACGTTTAACGGAAGTACTTTTGAAATCGTGATAGACAAACAAATATCCTTTTAAAAAAAATCGCTAAGATTTTTGGAAAGAATTTTTCAGATATACGTACATAGTGATTATTTTTCAAGCTTTTGCGTGCATATGTTATATTTTACGGGAAATAAGGAACAATTAAGATTGTTTACATTAATTAATAGGTATATGAAATTGTTTTTTTTTTTGTTTTTCATACATGTTAAGTACATTATGTGGTGATACTAGTGTATTAGTTTAATGATACGAAGAAAATGTTATGTTAAGCAACAACAAAGACATTATCCGCGTTAAAAAAAAAGTGCACACAAACGCATGCATGTATGCATATGAGATTATTCTAATAATATTTTTAATCTATCTCACACTGTCTTACAAAAAAAATATGTAAATAAAATACATATAGACACACATATGCATGCATACTTTTCAATAATTTTAAGATACAAATATAAACAACATATGTGTATTATAATGTGAAATTTATTAATGCTAGATGTCTCATATATACATTATATTAAAAATTATAAAATAACTTTTCATTTTTGGAAAATTATTATGAAAAAGCATCTGAACTAAACTAAATTATCATAATAAATATTTTCATATTTGGATTTATTTATTTATCTTTACTTTGAGTATTTGGATAATATACTTTCTGATATATTTGTATGATATAATTTACATACAAAACTCTTGAAAATCATCTAATGAAAATGTATAAAATGTTACATAGCCCATGTAAATGTTGTAAAAATAACTTGTGTGTTTGTATTTGTATCTTATTAATAGATTATTTATAATTACCATATATACAATAATATCTAAGATTTCAGAATATAGATGTTTGCAATTTTATCTTCTCAAACAAATTGAAAAAATCACCTTTTTTATTTGGGATGGTTTAATTTTGCTCATGCAATCACATTTTTTCATAAATAATATCTGCAAAGTGCAATGTATGTGTGCCTCTTGTGATAATGATATTACCGTAACTTTTAAAGAACTTATTATCTGATTACAAAAAAATCAAAATTCATGTTTGAAACTATTAATCGTTTAAATAACATAAAAGAGATGCATATAAAAATTGTTGCGAAAAATACGTGTTATGTATGTGTATTTATATACATGCACATGCAGTATCAAAAAGAATGACTGAATTGAAGAGGTTATCTGCAAATAAAATACTTTGATATTAATCAAAACAAAAAATTATTGCTGTGCTATAGAATCAGGTGATGTTTCTTGTTCTATGAAAAAAACTTCAAGTTTATAAAAAGAATAATATTTTAAACAAATATAATACAACATATGGAAGTAATAAATTCAAATTACATAACGTTTAAGAACTTGTGTATTTCATTAATACCACGTGAATACAATTTTTAATTATTCTTAATGGAATTTGCCATCAATATGGCTGAGTATCGCTCTATAATAAAAACGAGCATTTTAGAAATAAATTTTTTTTCTTTATTAAGATCTATATATATATATAAACTATATCTATATATCACAATACGCATTATTAAAATGTATAAATATGATAACTGAAAAATACAATTATAAAACTGATATCAAATTGATTACATTGCCGAGAAAATATTTTAACCTTATCATTAATTATTATATCATATATTGATATATTTTATTACAAATATTATTTGTATCCTTATTTATAAATTTAACTCTCTTCAAATATTAAAATGTTTTCTATCTTATAGAATAATAATTCAGAATAATAATATATAATATAATTGTTTCGTTAAAAAAGAAAGTTCAAATTTTAACTTGTTAACTATCATAAATGTTGAACAAAAAATAAAGATATAAACAAAATTAATGAAACATATTGTAAGATTAAATAACATTTGAATAACTGTATATTATAAGTTGTATTGAAACTAATTATTATTACATAATATACACGCAACTAATTATTAAAACGTTATTAGAGTGAATACTATCAAATATTAAAAGTAATGTGTTTGATTGTTTTTATTACATAATTCTGTAGAGACAATTTGCTGAAAAACGATTGATATAAATAAAGGTAAAAAAAGATAACTTTGATTGTATGATTTGTATGGTATTACATTTGTATATAAAATACTATACTGTTTATATTGATTTACATTTTTGTGATTTTAAACAAGTCAACTGAGAGTTATGTTTGTAAATAGGTTCAAAAAGTAATATTTAATCAACGCTCATTGACAAGATACTTTCATTTCTTAACTAATATATCTAGAATATATATGCATAAAATTAATAATATTTATTAATATTTATCATTATACTTATATTGTGATGAAAATACATTATAATATGTTATGTTAATATAACATATATTTTTTATTACATTCTTTATACCTACAAAAATGAAAATATTTTCATTGGCATTGACAAATAAAGATTACATACATAACTTTGTGCTTAAAAATAAACTATATTACTATTTTGTACAATTAATAGAAAATGTATAATAATTCTGCTTGATTAGAAATAAGTTGTTTTAGCTGCTATGTTTATTTATACATTTGTTGTTGTCATTATAAAATTATATAATATTACATAAACTTCAGAGATAATTTTTTTCAAATATTACTTGCTTTTATAAAGATACGCTATAAAACAAATGCAAGTAGTATATCTCTTAATTTTTTTTCCTTGATCTGATAAAGTAATGATGTAAAAAAAGAATTGTATTCTGTAAAAAATTAATATTCTGTTTACTTTTTAAGAATATTTTAATATGAAAGAAGTACTGAATAATTCTACTATTCAATAGTAGATATACTGATAGCTTTTTTAAAATTTGAAATATAAATATTTTTATCTAAATGAATAATTGTATCAAATCGAAATAAATTTACTTAAATGTTAATTAACGGTATTTATTCCAATAATTAGTTGCTAACTAAATAGATTGATTGTGTGTGAATTGTTGAATTTATATTTATTTCAATCACAGAGATAAATTATTTAGCAACCATTTAAAAATATCTATGAAATATTTCAAATATATTCACATATATATTGTATTGTACAAAGTACTTTTTAGTAATATTCTACATACTTTTACAATAGCATTTTCTTAAAATTTATGGATTTTTATATAATACAAATTCTATATTCATTGCTGTGAGATGCAAATATAGAGGTGAAAGGAAAAAAAATTTGTAAATGTTATATATATAATCACATTTTCAAATACTTGATATTTAGACATAATCATTATTATTAGTCTTTGATACGAAAAATTGAATTAAGAGGTGAATATTAATAATCGTTACAACATAATTCAAAATAATATAATTTTACTTATCATTGTATTTTTAAAAATTAGTTTTCTTTTTTTGTGAATTTAAATTAACTTAGATACGCAATATATTATCAAGATAAAAATGTTACTGTAATTGATATTACTTTTTTAAATATGCATTCTATATATAGAAAAATATGTTAATACAAATATATTTGATGAAACTGAATCTCTCTTTTTTCTCAAATATTATTTGAGAAATAGTATTATTAAATTAATTATATTTTTAAAATATAAATATACATATCGCACGTATTTGTATTGCAAATAATTTTTTTGATTATTATGACATACGTGATACTAATATTTGGCCCCTCTATATTTTTCTAATAAAATCTCTGAAACATTCTGATTAACATTGTATTGAGAAAATGTGATTAAATTTCTGTAAGTGCATAAATAATCGAATATAATGAATTTATAAACAAGCGTCGTTATCATGTATCAAAATCGTTAAGTTGTGCCTGGGAAAGGTACATAATATTAGCATAGTCATATTTTCAGTACCTGCTTCAGTCTACATATGCATTTAATGCTTCCTCTAATTTATTTACAATTTTTTTATAAAAGGAAATTTGTTCTTGCAAATGCGTTTTCATAGCTTTATTAATGTGTATATCGCGTTCAGACTGAAAATGTGTCTCTTCCGCCATTAATGCACGTGCTATTATATCTGTTCGATGAGACATTTCACGCAATTGCTGCGTTTCCATTTTATGTTCTGCAACTAATTTTTCACAATCCTTTCTTTTTTGTACTGCACTCTAACAAAATATCACAAATGATAATTAATAATTTATCTAGAAAAATTAGATCTAAATTAAGTTTGAAAGAAATCATACCTTATGTATACTGATAACATCAGGAAAATTACTGATAATTCCTCTATAAATATGAAATTTATCAGCAAGTGGCTCCCAGTCAAATTTTGGCTGTTCCTTATAGAGACGACCAATATCATTGTATGCTTCACCTGTTGCTTTTAATGCATAAGTCAATCTCATATGATCGCTATCGTCTCCTTCTAAAGCATGTCCTAACGAGGAGAAAGATTGACCAATTTTCTGAAATTCTCTTTTATAAAGTACTTGGTGCTTTTTGGCTTGATCAACAGCCATGGCCATGAAATTTTTGACTACAGGATCTAAACCATTTATATATCTACTAAATGCATCTATTTGAATTTCTACTTTGATCGCATCTAACGGTGTATCGATACATTGGATAGCATTAAAATAATTCACTCCTAATAATTCATCCTTTTCAGCTAGTCGTTTTCCGGCTTTCCACCTCTTCTCATCAGTACAAATCATAAAATGATCCCATACTCGACTGCGTGATAACACGGGATGACGGCAAACATAATCAACAAACTCTTGTAATTGTGTACGACGATGTTCTATAAATTGTTCGTCATAACGTCCTGATAATTGTTTATCAGGTAAGGGTGGAACTGGTATGAAACAATATTTTTCTTCTAAACGTTCGTGTAACCAATCAAAATGTTTATATCTTCTTGAAACTTGAATATTATTAAACTGTAATAAAAAATTTGTTAAATCAACGTTACAAAAGTTTGATGAATTAAAATAAGATTAGTTAAAAAAATATATAAAAAATACGAATGCAACTAGAACATACCGTAGGTGTTAACTGATATACAATGAAGCTCTTAAGACCTTTAAGTTTTGATTCTTTCTTAGGAGATGTAACAACACAACTATACGAGTCTCCCGTTGGTATCCACGCACAACGTCCATCTTCAGTTTCTTTGATAAGAAGCTTTTCACTTTCTGGTACACTTGCTACTCTTGTTCCTAATAAAAAACTATCTTCACCCGATTTAATCAGAGTAGAAAACTTATTATTCTTCTTTGGTACATTAGATATAGGTCTTTCAGGTATCACAGAATGTATAGTATGAATTGAGATAGAATTTCCACTATCAGTGCTATTGGACTGGAGTGCTATATGCATAGCTTGTTGTTGCTGCTGATTTGTAACAGGAACATATGCTTGCGTTTGACCAACTTCTGAATCATCGTCCCAATCATCATCCCAGTAATCTCCCGAACTTTGTTGCGACATTGTCATACTACCTAGTGAATAATAATATTAAATACTACAGATAAAATCTTTGCAAACTACAATAATTTAAGAACATTCCACAACAGTTATATATAAACTGCATCTTTATTTTATCATACTTGACACAGGAGCAGACGACTCGATCACTTGTACATATGCAGCTGGGAAAAGACCAGACTTTCCACCTTGATTGAATCCTTCGCACCATCCATCACCAACATTGTCTCTCATGACAGTTAAAATCTCTCCTGCGACAATAGACAACTCAGCTGTTCCTGACTCACCAGTAAAGTCATATAATGCTCTTACCTAGGAAAAAAAGTATACGGATTTTATAATATCTACTCTATATTGTAACAAATATTTCTAATTATCATAAATAAGTATGACTCATAAAAAAGAGAACACAAGTTGATTGAACTTTTGACAATGGTTTAATTAATTTTATGATACTGATTTATTAACATACCTGGTGACCTTCCATTATAAATCTATCTTGAAATTTTAATTACGTCGATATACAATACGAAATATTATTTCAATTTGTCTGATAACGTCCGGTCACATACCTATACCTCTGTACTGAATCGTGCAACTGACATTTGCGCGTTTCTCGTAACTTGAATATTGTACCTTTAACGACATAAATGTATGTACATTGAAAATGACTGTACCAGTGTGAGCTATAAATCGTTGTCAATGAATCGAGATATATTCATTTTCCAAAAATAATACTTGTTGAAACATTAGAAATTAAAATAATGTTGTTTATTTGACAATATAGATAGTAAAATAATAACTTCCTAATAGAAATTCTAAATCGCATACTGTCACATATCAAGTAGAGGTTAGGTGTAAGACAAAGGTTCCAAAAATCCTTACGACGGCACTGCGAACCATTGATACACGGAACCACCTTTTCTATTACGATCACATTACTTTTGTCCTAGAGTGTACAATTGTAGAATTATTACCAGATCTGAGTATGTTCTAAAATAGTTCGATTTCATAAACACAAATACACGTCTTTTAATATTAATTGATTTGTGATCTTATTGTATGTAAGTAGACGCAGAGATTATAAATTTTAATTAACATCCAACGGTTTTTTGTTAAACAATTACATTTTCAAATATAAAAACAATAAATTCTTCACAAGAATAAAAAAAAAAAAAAGAAAATGTATTTTTCATGTATGGTAATAACAAAAAATAACATGTAACGTTATTGTCTTGAAAAAATTTCTCTCTGGTTTGATCTGGATTGATTTTTTTTGTCGTACAATTAAAAAAACCAGTATCTGCGATCTTTTGACATTCGGATTTATTCATACCGTTAGATTCGTCTTGAAGAGCTCTATCGCATGCTACGAATAAAGACAATAAGAAAATATTATTCGAAAAAATTAAATACTGTTTTTACATGTTCAAGGTGTTCTATCGCGAAGGAAAGCAATTTGTAACAATAAAAGGAATTAAGGCAGTATTCTGAACGTTACTGCCTTCTTCCGTTGTACGCTACTGCAAAAGATCTCGTTATACGATTCTTCTAACAAGTGTAAACAAGGCAAACAGACTTATTAAAGAATTTTATTTTAAAACCAATTTTCCCGAAGGTACTACCTTTAGGGATCGTTCGCCAATTTTGTAAGTTTTCTTATCGTAAGCATAAATCTTGAAAATGACACATATGCGTGTAATTTGATGAATTCTTTGTGATAAGAAAAGTCGGATTTCGAATTCAATTTTATTTCACTAGATATCATCGTTGTGGATGCATCGTGAACATTGTTTCTTCGCAAACAAGAAAAGAAGCGTGGAAAAGAAAAGATAACGGTTTATCAGTATTTTTTTTATATAGTTCTCGTTCCAAAAACTTCTTTTACCGATTATTAACGGATTGGAACGGATTTCCAAGTTTGTCATTTAACATGATTTATTATTTGTGTATATGAGAAATTAAACTGGTCTCAACGATAAGTTTTTTATTTTTCATTGGAGTAACAATAGTGTAGCTAATAAAAATATATTCACGGGTTCTGATTCTTTTAATGAATATTCATTATATATTTTCGTGGTGGCGTGATACACACTGAAGACAGATAAAGTTGTTTGCAGTGCGGTCAAGTGAAAAAAGCAATATAAGAAAGGATTATTAGATAATTTTTTAATAGAATAATTTATCGAATCTACGATATATCGAATACTAAAAATAAATTAATTCTGAAAATAATTGATGATGAACACATTAATGAATATATCGTCGACATTTTGGTCACCGGACATATGGCTACCGCCCAATATAACATGGGACGATATAAAACCGAATTCAGAAAACAAATATGCTGATTATCATCATTTAATATTTCCCTTACCAATGGCCTTAATTCTGCTGATAATGAGATATACTCTTGAGAGGTAAGGATTTTAATTATCATATCTTCATTTTAATTATCTTTATATCTATTAATTGATTCCATTAGAAAATGTATTCGATATGAATTATATATGACAATAAGCATTAAACAATGCCACGATTTTTATTTATCGTTTCATATATAAAATGTCAGCGATCGTTCGGTTCTTAGTCTTATTAATTATATTCCTTTTTATTAATACTTTTATATCTATTTTGTATAGGTATTGCTTTGCACCTTTTGGCAAATCGCTTGGTATAAAAAATACAAGGTCAAAAAAAGCACCTACGAATGAAATTTTGGAAAAAGCTTATAGTAGTAAAAAAATAAAACACAAACAGGTAGATTTTTTTAATCGGGATCAAATCGTAAAAAACTAAATAGTATGTTTATATTAATAACTAATTGTATTTTTAAGATAATAGCTTTAGCTAAGCAACTAGATTGTTCTGAACGACAAATAGAAAGGTGGCTTAGACTCAGACGTTCTCAGGACAAGCCTTCTACATTAACAAAGTTCTGCGAAAACAAGTAAGATATGTAATTTATATACGTTATAAGTTTATATTTAAATAATATTTATATAATAACATGTTTTAATTTTAGTTGGAGGTGTTCATATTATACATACTCATTCTTTTATGGCCTTATTATTTTATGGAATAAACCGTGGCTATGGGACATAAATCAATGTTATTACAACTATCCATATCATTCAGTAACTAATGATGTGTGGTGGTATTATATGATATCTATGGCATTTTACTGGTCATTGAGTTTTTCACAATTCTTTGATGTAAAAAGAAAAGATTTTTGGCAAATGTTTATTCATCATATAGTGACTATTGTTTTATTATGTTTTTCATGGGTTGCTAATTTAACAAGGATTGGTTCATTAGTCTTGTTAGTTCATGATTCTGCTGATATATTCTTAGAAGTAAGTGTAATATATTCTTTGAATATCTTTATTGTTTTTGTTATTTCATTACTTTTAATAAACATTTTATTGTGTATATTATGATTATAAATATATGTTCATAATTAGATAATAGGTATGGTCATATTTTTTATTAGGTATGAGACACAATATATTTTATTTTTTGCAGGTGGCAAAAATGGCAAAATACGCTAATTATCAAAAATTCTGCGATTTTATATTTGTTATTTTCACAATATTATGGATTTCCACACGTGTTGGTATTTTTCCATTTTGGATAATTTATAGGTAACTTCAGAAAATTTTTTATAGTTTTCTTTAAATTATTGTATAATAATGAAGCTGATATTTCAAATTTAAAAATATTTATTTTGTTTTAGTACATTGATTGAAGCACCTAAAATAGTGCCGATGTTTCCAGCATATTATGTGTTTAATACATTATTGTGTCTCCTACTTTTGCTTCATTCAATTTGGACTTACGTTATTATTAAGATAGCATACAATGCCTTCTATGCTGGTCAGGTACATATCCATAAATTTAACTACACCACTAAATTTTTTAGATTACAGCATTCTCTACATTGTGATTGATAATGTTAACAATAAATCAAGTTTTAAATTACAGAATTTGTGTAACTGTACAAGCATACGATATTTATTACATTAATTTAAAACTTTGGATTTACAGAGAAAATTACAATGAATGGCAATGATACAACTTGATTTTGTATTTATTAAAAAAATGTTACAGATGGAAGGTGATATACGAAGTAATAGCAGTGAAGATGTTTCAGATGCCTCTGAGAATAATGCATCTGTTAGTGATACAACGAACTACGTCAACAAACGAAGTCCAAGACAAAAGACACAATAACAAAAAAGATCAACTAGATAAAAGTCCTAACATATATAATGTTAAAGATTAAAAAAAAAAAAAAAAAAAAAAATAATTAGCCTGGCGCTAAATTATCATTTTTCAAACTTATTCAAATTATAAAGTTATGATTGTATCATTATAACAAATCAAATCATAACTTTATTGGAAATATCATAAAAAGATTCTAGACTTAACAACTACGATATTTGTTGCTATAAATATTTTTTAAAGCAATTTCATGTTTATCTCTATAAAATAAGAGAAAGTGATTCACTATAAATGCAAAATCCAAATTTCATTTTTAATATATTACCAATATTGTAAAAAAATGAAAATCTTTAGTCATATTTCATTTTCATATTTCACGTTATACCATTTATTTATAATTATTTTATTTAAAAATTTAGGTACCTGTATGTATTATCTTTTAAAACAACTTTAAGTCTTTAATTAAACAAAGAATGGACCAAAGCTTTAGATTTTTATGCCGGAAGGTAACCCTTTTTAAACTTGTGATTCGTAATATTAAAATATTTTTATATATTCATTTTGTATATTCTGGAAATATATATAAGTTTAACTATAAAGTAGAATGGAAGAGACTCGTGCAAAGAAAAAGTATTTCCACAAATAGCATTTACTTCGCAAAGTTTTATGTGAATCTCTTTGATTAAATGTTAAATAGTAGTATTAATTAGTGAATAAAATCAAGTTGAAAATTATTAAGTGTAAGTTATTTTGCTGATCAAGATATTAAATGCAATTCAATGAATATATCTATTAAAAAAATAATAGTGTGCAACAGTAGTTTCTAACAATGGTAATTTAATAACGTTATTTTGTATAAACAATCACATCTTTTATATAGTTAATGCACGTTTATATTAAAATATGTACATTTTCAACTATTTAAGTACATAAGGTGAACTATGTAAAGTGATTAAAAATGGGTTGCTCACAAATTTTAATTCTTTTTTCCAGCATAATTTATTGAGTTGGCTGATTATTAGGCATATGTGTCATTTTATTAAAATCTTAAACAAAATTGTTTATATTATACAAATTAGTATACATCATCTCGTATATAAAATCCTAAAAAGTACAAAAAAAAAAAGAGTACATCAAGTATGTTATACCACAAAATCAATCAATTATTATTACGAACGACTGAATATAGTTAGCGGACAATTGAACGAATTATAAAAAAGAATCAAATCGTATGTTTCCGTACGAAGCACGACATTTTTTAGAAATATAACATTTTGAAACTAATTTTGACGACACATGCAATTAAATAAGCATCGTAAAAGGTCGGTTTCGAGACAAAAACACAAACATCTTGCAACTTTAATACTTGGCTTAAGTTTTATATATTTAATTATACAACTTTCTAATTTTTCGAGTTGAAGATCAAGCTTGGTTAAGATTGCTACAACCCATTCTCGAATCTTACATTCCTACATAAAATAAAGATTTTCACGAATACAATAAATATATAGAAGATGAAGAATTATCTGCATAGAAAATTGTGATTAAGATTTATTAAAATTACTCAAAATTATTTTAAGTAAATATACAATACAATTTTATATAAAAAAAAGTAACAAGAACATTTAAAAAAGCCGCCTAAATAGAAATTAACATGGAGTACCAGACAACTTGAACAATACTTATTTGGTCAGAACAATTATAGAAATTATAAAAATTATAAAATATATGTATAATGTCACTAAGATCCAAAAGAAAAAATTAATTAAAAACTATTGATATACAACAAAAGAATAATAAATAATATTTTCTTACAATGCAACGTATCGAGTTTTTTCATTTTATATAATTTGGACTTATCTAGATGATATAAAAATATCAAATTTCAAATGAAATTTTTGAAAAGATAGTTACGCAAAAACTAATAATATTTTATAGATCTATCACGTTTAATCCCCTCTAATCTTTGATATGAATTTTATCAAAATTGTTAAATAATTAACAATTACGGCCACTTCGACCGATCTCGATTGATTTTAATCAATGATTCACTCAATCAGCAGTGTAGCAAACAAGGAAACTTTTGTTTTTTTAATCTATATTTTCGTAATATCAATAACCATTTAAAAATGTTATATATAGTATAGAATAGACAAAAATATTAATTAAAATAGGCTAAAAGAATACGTATACATGTCGCCTATTGACTCTGCCACGAAGTACGATATTACTTTAAATATAAGATTTTATTCATATATGTAATATTATATATGTGGTATTAGTATACTCTAAGTGACTTTTGCAGATAACTATAAACAAAAAGTCTTAAAAAAAATAATTCATTTTTAAAAACGCATAGTAACTTTTGATTCATCTAGGGAATTTTGAGCCAACCTGTATTTCGTCCATTTATTTAAAACTGTCAATGATAGAAAAATATGAAGTCGTCAAAAGTATACTTATTAATCAGTATTAGTGTTTTACTCGTTATAAATAGCGTTCATACGCATGTTGATTCCTTCGATGAAGAATTGTTCTTAAAACCTTTACCAAGCAGTCATGTTTATGCTTATTTTCAATTTACAACAATATGGAAATCCTTGAATACACCAAAGTCATGTATGTAGAGTTTTTAATAATTTTTCATAATTTGTATATTTTATTATTTAAAATTGTATTATTTAAAAAAGTGTTATAGAATGTGTGATTTTATAAAAATACGTAAAATGTATTTCAGTTCATCACTCACATTTATTTCCAAGAGGATTAGGTGAAATTATAGGACGTCATAAAATAGATGAATTACATATAACTTTGACCCAAGGTTTATGGAATTATCAAAAATGGGGATATCCTTTTTATGATGCTGGATCTGGAGCTGAGATATATGCTTGGTTTAATAAAGATGTCTCTAAGTAAATAGAATAATTTAGTTATTATAAGATTTACTTTGGCTGATAAGGTGTTATAATTATTTTATAAAATCATATTTTTTTCTGTTGCATAGTATCGATCAAGAATGGAAGGGACTCACTAATGCATTGTCAGGTTTACTTTGTGCTTCTTTAAATTTTATTGAGTCTGCCAATAGTATATCGCCAAAATTTACTTTTCGTCCTCGTGGTGTTGTTAAACAAACTCCAAATTCTACTTATTTGCGCTATTCTTCTTTACCACGAGAAATAGTTTGCACAGAAAATATAACACCATTTAAAAAATTATTACCATGTGATTCCAAGGTATGGTTTAAAATATATATGTAGTAGATATACTTAGTAACAAAACTATTACTGAATGATTTTATTTTTATAGAAAGGTCTAGCAACTTTATTAAATTCTGCATACATTCATAATACAAATTATCATTCTCTTGGTATACATTTCCGCTCTATATGTGGTAATATAGCTTGTACAGATACATTTTTAGAATTGCAACAGACGGTTTCATTAATATATGATAATGTAGTAGATACACAGGTGAGTTAACATAAATATAAAGATTTTAAAAGAAGATCAATTGTTACTATTTAGATTAGTTGTTATATTCGTTATTATAGGATTGGTCTATAAGAAAATTTTTTGGAATGGGAATTAAGGGATCATGTCCTCTTACAACAATAAGTAACATATATGTTGATATATCAAGTAATAAAACGCATCATGTTTATAAAATAATTCCTACACCCACGGTCAAACTTAAAAGCTTACGTGGAGGACAACAGAATAATATTGCTATATATGATATTAAATCGCATTCTATTGAAGGGATGTTTAATATTGCAGTTAAGCATAGTACAACAAAGACTGCAGTTGTTAATTATCCTTCTATTCTTTATGCAAATAGATATATTATAGGTATGTTTTTGTCCTACTCATGATTATTACAATGATTTATAATAGTTATATAGATAAGCATTATTTATAAAAAATTTTAAAGATTTTTTATTTAGAAATGTTAATTTTTATTATAATCTTTATTATGTGTCATAAAGTAAAGCTTGTATTCATTCTATATTTCATAGGATCTGGTCAACAAAAAGGTAGTTTAGTAACAAAGATACACAATAATCACTGGCAGGCACTTAATATTGTACTATTAGAAAACATTCCATGGTATTTATCAGTCTACTTGCACACAATTAAAATCACCTGTAATGAGGAAAATGTTATTCCATGTAAGACAATTTATAGCTGCTTTTATTTAATAATAATATTATTAAAATTTTATCATTATTTTCATATGCAATACAATTACTAAATACATTTTACTTTGACTTTTTTGTTCTTGTTTTAAAATATATATAATTAAAAATAATCTTGACTGGATTATAATATTTGTAATTATAAAAAAAAATTACAGTAGCACTTCATTACATGCCAGGAAAAGAAAGAATAAATCCATATTATTTAGAATTAATTTTACGCCTACCACCTCATTCAGTTACAAAGTTTTCTATAGAAATAGAATATTTATTTTTAAAATGGCAAGAATATCCACCTGATGCAAATCATGGATTTTATATGGGTCCAGCAATTATCACAGCACTACTACCAATTGCACGAAATTATACTGCTTTACCTCTTGATGGAAGTACTATAACATCAAGGTACATATATTTAATTATATTTCTGTATAATTCTCTCTCTTAATGAAATCATATATTATATATAACAAAATGTATTATTATTATGATTGAACAAATGCTTTTTTCAGCTTTAATGCCTCACGAGATAGTTATCTGGTGCAATTGAGAACAGAATCTTTACTCATCAGTCTTCCTACTCCTGATTTTAGTATGCCATATAATGTGATCTGTTTAGCATGCACAGCAGTTGCTCTAGCATTTGGTCCACTTCATAATATATGTACAAAACGATTAGTATTGAAACATATTGAAAAAGATTGGAAAGAGAAAATATTTTCTCTTTTTAAAGAAAAGATTTTTGGATTTAAAGAAAAACAGGAATAAAAATCATATTATTTGTTTTTATATGTACAAAATATATATTTAATGAAAATAAATAAAATATTGATAATTTGTTAAGCAGTCTTTATAATATAAAAATATTTATTGTAAAGTGTTATTTTTAATGAATAATTCTAAAGAGATTACCTTTCATTTTTTTACTAACATTTATTTATAATTTGTTTAATTTAAGATTATCGTTGCTCATTAAAACTTCATAAATAATGTATCCTTTATGCAAATAATTGCACAAAATTTATGCAATAAAATTGCAACTAGAAACAATAATAGCGCATGACGGGGAACGCCCTTAAACGTGCACGCAATAACATTGATTATAATGAAATAAGGAAAAAATAAAAACTATCATTATCAGGCGCTATTATCGCTCGTCATTCTACTTACATTTTTAATATTCACGTACACATAATAACACAACTATACTTTTGAATACAAACATACTTGTATATACAAGTAATTATAGTATAGCAGAAAAGAAATTAGCAATAATTTATTTGCATATCATTCCTAATTTCGGAAAAAGAAATTAATACTTCTTTCTTTTCTTTTCTTTTTTTTTTTAACTTTTTTCCAATATTACGTTATCTTTTTGTACAAACAGATAACAAAATTTCAAAATGATTAAAAAATTTTCATGATTCAAGATGATAAATACCACTTCTATTATGTACATTTGTAATATATCCCAGTGCTGTAAGTGATAATATACTTTTTAAACCAATCTTATAAAAAGTATTATGGAATCAATGTTGACATAATAAGGAGTATTTGTTTGTTATCATATTATTCATATGAAGGATAAACAATAAATATTGATAACAATAACGATGCATTTAAAATTAAAATATCCTATTTGTTGTGCTTCACGGTGCTGGTCTTAGTATTGGAGAAAGTTGAATACACGTGTCTAAAACACCACCAATGTGACATTTGTTTACGTGGTTTTCATTATCTTCGCTAAAAATATTTTGCATTAACCAATGATTTGTTGAATTTGCAGGATAAATGCAAGCTTTTGAACAAACTTTATTTGTTGATAGATTTGGTAACAAATTTTCTTTGAATAAAGAATTTATTGGGTCCCGAATCTCATCAGATGTATGTACGCTCGAAACTTCTTCTTCATCGGATGAGCAAAGATCAATAACCGTAATTGATTTCTGTGTTACTGAACATGGTATTACTTCTTTTATTTTGTCTTCATTGACAACCTTGTTTTCAGAATAATAATTAACAGATGTAATGGATGTTTTAAGTTGTGTTGTTGGCATAGATTCTTCTTCTATTATCATTGGTTCAAGTTCTGTTTTTTCTGATATTTTAGATTTTAACATCAAATTGGTTTCATATTGTTTTAATTTTGTTTTCGATGCCGGTCCAGCTTTTGTATATAATGGTTTTATAGCAGAACTTGGATGTTTAAGAGAATTTCGTTTGGATTCTTCTATTTGCTTTTGATGCAATCGCGTGAGAATAACATAAAAAGGTCGACAAGCAGCATATAGGATTTGTGAGTTTATATTTAACACTAGAGGAAGAAAAACTCAATAAAATCATATCATTTAAAAAATATAAATTTCATATTTTTCATACACTCACCTGGCTTGCCTCTTAAAGAATCAGAGAATTTATATTGATGTACATAATCATTAACTGGTTTATCTCGGTTAGATTTGTACGTTGTTAGCCATCTATCATGGTCATCTTCTTTATCTAACCATTTTGGTCTAAACGAACTTGTTATAGGCGGTGCAAGTACATGTCTTTCTATTCTTTCTAATCGTTCTTGCTGTGTTTCTTCAGTCATTGTCTTTGATTTTTTCGCTAATATTATACCAGCAGGTGAAGAAAATGGAATTGCTCGACATTTTGTTAAATTAATTGATCCTCTGACACGAGGTGAAGTCCTGGTTGCTATACACATATTAATTGTTTCACTTTTATTTGATTCAATTATTTTACATTCTTTTTCTCTCGAAGACAATTGAAAGTATTCCAAAAACTGATTTTGGCTTGATTCAGATTTTATGGTGGATAAGTCTGGCGTAGTTGAGCGAGAGCTGTTAGTTTCATGTTGCTCACAACAAGTCAGCTCATGTTCCTGAAATATTATAATAATAAGTATTCATGTATACTAAAGATTTGGCAAGATATTTCAACTAATAAATTATACAAATAACAAATTTTGTACCTTCATTTTTTCAAGTCCTATAAATTCAGCATCACAATTGTCACAAAGATATATATCATCACAAGGTGGTTGAACCATCATAAAAGATTGTGTTTGTTGTTTTGATTTATTTGTAAAATTGGATGTGATTCCATTATGAAAAAGTAATGTCTTCCTTGGACTGTCGTTCTTTTTATCATAATTCTATATTAAATATAAAAAAAAATCAACAATTAGTATCAATAAACAATCTCATTAAAAGATAATGGCAAAACATACATACCATATTCTCATTACGGAATGTTACTAACAGTTTTCCAGTACTTTTGTGATACAAACTAGTAGTAGAGTCCCAATTATTAACATATTCTAATTCTTCATGCGGATATTGAGCAAGATATGAACAAAAACGTAACAAATATTCACTTTTGTGATAAGTATAACATCTGAATACTAACTTTTTTAGATTTGCCATCCAATTCTAACAAAGCAAATGAATTAATGTCATATATAATTAAAATTGCAGTTATTGCTTATGGAAAATAATTTAATGTGTTCTTACTCACATCTGTTATCTTTTTAGGTCGTATTAAAGGATTAGAAAATTTTACTTCTTTAGGCCACCATTGTGGTTCGGTTATAATTTCATTAACATCATGTCCTAATGAACACTGAACCATAAATGTTATAAAATTTTCTAATTGTGTCTGTAATGTAAACAAAGTTTTTATATATAAAAGGATATTAAATTTTAATTCTATAACTACATTTATAAAAAATATTAATATACCAATGTTATTTTTTCCAAAGAAGTTGGATAACCATCAGCAAACAGAAGTGGTAGATTAGAAACCATAGAACTTTCTTCATGAGAATTTTCACAAACCAATTCTACATTTTCATTAGCAGCTGTCATCATGTTTTCATACAAATTATCAGGGAGACGGTTTTGAGGCAAACCTACCTCATACACATCTCCTTGCATGCTCGAGTACTTCATTTTACTCAAAGACTATTAACATTTTTTTTATTTCTAATAAATTTACTTCAGGAACGCTTGCTTAACTTTTTCAAAAACTATTGTCAGCTTCAATATTCTACACGAAAGAAAAAAAATATTTATTTTGTTATAACACGATATATACATATATTAAATTAAAAAATACAAATACATAATATGAAAACTAAATAAATAAATTGATAACAATAAATCCTTCCAACTCATTTTTTTGAAGTATATAAATAAATATGCATAAAAAATGAATGTAATAAACATAACAATAAATTAACATATTTTCAATAAAACAAATATCTTTACTACTAATAAAAACATTTGTATAAATAACCTATTTTATTTAGATTTTTTAGAAATATATATTCTAATGTAACTTTTTCATTGAAATACATTTAAAATCAGGTATTTATTTATTTTAAATAATAAAAAAAAAGAAAAAAAAAACATAATTTCCTAAAAGTAGAAATCGTATGCTACACAAAATGCCTTCATTGTATACCTTTTTAAGGCGTTCTTCGTGAACGAGGAGAGGGTTTAAAATGCGATGCTTAATAGTATTTAGATTTAACCCAATTGAAAAACATTCATTAGATATAATTTAATTTTGTTACACGTTTACACTTATCTGCACTTAATATCTTGATATACTTTTCATAATATAATTTTAAAAATAAAAATAATCAGCCACAACACAACTATGAAATATAGGGGTCGTAACAATGACTGTCAGGACCGCCAAGCTCTAATATAAAAGACTTCTGCAAATTTTAGTTCAGTCTATAGAAACCCAGGTGGTGCAATAATACATTAGTAGCTATATATCCACATACACATCACGTACTCATTTATACCATATATGTTATATTTTGTATAAGATAAGCTACATACACACACACGCGCGTGCATGCACGAATACCTATGATTATTATGTGTTAGTACACTTTAATAGCAGTTAAGATATGTAGTTTGAAATTAGTGTTGTTCTCTGCATAACTTTCGAAATATACTACCAGATAGCGTTTCGATCATTGTGTTTATACTATTAGCTATTTTTATTACTACTGTTTTAATGCATTAATCTGTTACAATAGAAATTAAACATAAACAATAAATATTTTTTACTCATTTTTTATATAAAAACTAACATGGATACTATTTTAACTTACTTGTATAAAAATAATATTTTTGAGACTAATATGAAATAAGATTATTATACATCAAGATTTCTTACCTAAACTTATGTTTAATTTATTCGTTTGTTGCGAATATTTGTTTATCTTTAAAATTAAATGAAAAATATAGTATCACACACACACACATATATATATTTAATTATATTAAATTATTTTAAAATATGTATAATACACAAATGAAAGTAAAGAATTGGATTGAACTGATCAAATCTGAAAAGTTACAGGATATAATAGAAGATGTTAGGGTAAGCTAAATTAAATTCACTTTTATGCTTGTATATTTTTTTTACATTATAAATTTAATAATTATTTATATATATGCTTCATAATAATTCACAATCTATGTTATATATTGTTTATAATAAGATTTCATATTTCACCATTTCTAATTTTATTGAAACAAATTTTTGTGAGCATGTAACAGTTTATACTTATAAAAATTTGATCTTTCAGACTAATAATTATTTTCAATCCAATGGAAATTTAAGTATGTCTAACAAAGATGCCTTTAAATTGCTTTTGTACTTGGCTCATACTGCAAGTAAATGTGATAAACAGAATTATGAAGTAGGTAAAAATATTGCTGAATTAACCATCTTGTTATGTTCTAATATATTAACAATCCCTGATAATGAGAGATTTATTTCAAGTTTATATCATATAACTCGTTGTTTATTGGTAATGCATTTATATAAAGAAGCTGAAAATGTATGTACATTTTTAATTCAAGAAAATTTTGATTGCTCTGGAGATAAATCCAATGAAACTTTTTTACAATTAATATATCTGTGGCATGATTCTGCAGATAAAATGTTTGTTATCTTGCAAGAACAACCACAGTACAAAAAAAATTATGATAAATTTAAAAACATTATAAACAATGAATTACGACTAACTAAAAAAGCTTATAGAAACAATGCAAGGTATGTTCTTATAAAACTAAATACATATCTGAAAAAAGTCATAGCAATTAAAAGTACATCAAATAGATATGTTGATGATTTTACTAAATACATATTATATCAAGAATATAAAAATATGTCAATAGATAAAAATGATAAATATCAAATTTATCATTTTATATTATGCATTATTAGTAAAATAATTTATGTAAAAATTGATAAAGATGATACAAAATATATAACACAAATTTTAGAAAATACATCTAAATATTTTGAGAATATGATAGATGAAGAATGTTGCCAAAGTTTCCTACATTTTAAGGCTACATGTATTACATTATTACAACCAGTTGAAAAATTAACAGAATCTACTTCTAAACATCTCAAGAATTTGACAAGTCAATATGATGAAATTGTAAAAAAATATGGATATGTAGATACAGTCATATTTACAACATCAACTTTTGTTGAAATATTTGAACATTTATTTATATATTGGGAGAGAGAATTAAAGTTAGGAAATAAGCAATTTCTTAATACTAATACTTTATATGAAACCATGAAGTTTATAGTTCAGATAAATACAATCTTAATGAATACAGTATTAGAAAAATGTACATGTACCAATGAATGTACTGTTAAAACAGATTTATATAATGCTATAGCATTGAAAGCTAAATGTATAATATTAGTCAGTAAACTGTCCACAAAAGATTTATCAGAAAATATTTGTGAACTTGCAAGCAATTTTATGAAAGAAAATATATATTCCCTGAGAGAAATGAAAGAAAATAAATGTAAACATTGGACAACCTTATGGTCTATGTGTGGAAGATTACTTTACAATATGGGAGCAACATCTGAATCTTTTTATGATGAAAGTTTATCCTTTATTTCATTATTATGTTCCAGTATTATTTATTTTGAAGGAATACATTGTGAAAGTTCATATTTAAAACTTTCAAATCCTATCTGTGTTGCTTTATATAGATTAAGTAATATTCATTATAACAAGGCCATGTATAGGGAAGCAATGACTGTATCAGCATTACATGGTTTACTAAGTTATAAGGACAAGAATTCAAAGGCATTTAAAATGTGGGCAAGTATTAAACATAAAATAATAAAAACTTCTCCAAATCTTATAAAAATGTCTATGATATCATGTTTGCAAGCTGATAAAAAAAATATAGAAGAAATTGGTTTCCATATTAATTTATCAAAGTATAATCTTATAGAATTGTGTTTAAGTGAAGCAAAAGGTTTAAAAACAGCAAAAATTAATCTATTTGAAGCCTTTGATTCTGTGTTAAATGAATTAAACATTTTAAAAGCTACCATTATACAACGTGCATGCGTCGTACAATTGCTGGGATATCATCTGATACATATACAAGAAAATTATACATCAGACAGGTTCAAAGAGACACTTTCTGAATTAGAATTATTAAAACAAAAATCTATCAATGTTTTATGTCTAAAAGCAAATTTAGAATTTTTTATATTTGTAAATGAATTGCATATTTCCAATGAACATACCCAGATAGAAATGAATAACACAAGATTTGCTTTGAATGCTCCAAAACTGTCAGATAATCAAGGGAATTATGTAGTACCAGCATATACCAAAATAAATATCAAAGAAGATCTACGTCTTATGCAATTTTTACAAAAATCATTAAAAACATGGGATGACATTGAACAAAATATTGTAAGTTTTTTATTGTATACTAATTATATTTGTAAAAAATAAATATATAAAATATGTTACATTATTATTATTAATATATTGATTTTTTAAAATTGATACAGACTGATGTAACTCAAAGCTGGGAACCATTATTGACATTACATATATTGATTATAGCTGCTGAGTATTCTAGATTATATCGTTTTGAAGAATGTGAATTAAAAGCATGGAATCTTGCAATTAAATTGGCAATTGAATTGAACAATAATGATGCATTCATTTATGGTATGTATTGCATAATTACTTAGTATCAAAAGCAAAATCAATCCAATATATACATATGATCTATATAATATCTATATAATATAATCTATATATATATATTATAATAAATATTATAATAATATATATATTATAATAAATATAAAAATATATAAATAAGTATTCCATCATAGTTACTGGTCGTAGCCTTTCTATACGTCAAATAAATTATAAATGGATTGCTCAGGCTAAGGAATATGCTGCTAATTTGAAAAATTCTGCTGATGAAATTAAAGCTCATACAATTGCCATATTTTGGATCAGTTTGGCAGATTTTTATTTTGAATGTGGCGATGTAAGTATATTTATTAAAATATGTAAATATGATATATAGGATAAAAGTAAAAATATATTTTTCTTTCATAGTGTACAGTAGCTAGAAAATTATTAGATGATGCTAGATCCTTGCCAGGAATTTCTTTCCAAAAAAATACTGCTATATACTTATACAGTTTAGATACAATCCTTCGTAATTGTCATTTTTATAAAAAAGATATGGAACAAGAGGAATATACTTCATATATTATTGAAAGTTTTTATTCCATGATATGTTTGACAGACACTTTGGTTGGAACAAAATGTAAGACTATTGTATAAAACGTACTTTTGTTTGTTTCCATATTTTTTTATTTTTATGTTTTATTTGTAGGGATGAATTCAGATAATTATCTTTTTAGTTATGACATATTATTTTCATCTAGTATTAATATGTCTATACAAATAAACAGTTTATTATCATTCAGAGAAATTACGGCACATTTAGTACAAAGATTAAAATCAGCACAAGCTTTAGGAGCAACCATACGTACCGCAGAAATATTAAAATCTCTTTGTTTTATTGATTTATCACGTTCACACTTGGATGATTGTGAAGTGAAACTTCAAGGCCTTGAACATATTTTAGACATTGAAACTATTAAGCTATCAATGAGTACTAAATTAAAACCAATAACATTAGATAGCTTAACAACATCGCCAAATCGTTTAATAGATCCTATAAGAGACACAATGCAAAATGATACTTCACCAATCTTGAGAAGAAAAATTTTTAATTCACCAGAGTTTTGCTTACATCATAATTGTACATGTACATTATGTCAACATGTACAATATCAACATTTAGTGTTTGCTAGTACACATATCAGAGCACAATTATATGCATCACAAAATAATGTTGCAGCTTCACTTGAACATTTTCATGGAGCCTTTCAAATGAAACAAAAGCTTTTTAAAGTAGAAAAACCTATGTTGCCAAAAAATACTTTGGAGGAAACCAATAATATAAAAAAGTTCTCTTGGCAAACTCGTTTATATATTACTGATTATATACTTTTACTTCTGCATTTTAGTTATTTCATAAAAACTTATATACCGTCACGAAAAAACGAAGCTTTAAACATCGCTTTATTAGCAGTTAATGTATGTGAGACACATAATATAGAAAGTCATCCAATATACGTATCCGCTAAAGAATTAGTATATAAATATCAGTTTGAGGAAATTATCACAGCCCATGATTATTCAAGTAAAGATTTTACATACAATATTTAATGATATACATTTAATAAGTGTATGTTAACTTCCTATATTAATGATAACTTTTGATTTTATGTGTTGCAGCATTTACAGTACCAAACACGTGTGATATTGACGTAAGTAAATTTACAGTTCAAGAAAAATTAAAACAGAAAATATGTGTCACACCTGTTAGTCATAATCATCTTAAGAATCCTGTACCTATTCGTCGCAATAAAACGCCACCATTGCTAAAATTGAAAAAAATCAACATAGATTTAAGCGAGGAAGAAAATGACAATTCTCCTTTTAATTTAGAAGATGAATGTGAAACACCAGTTTCTCATACTAAATCAGTAAGAAGAAAAATTTTCGAAGAAGAATATTTAGAAAATACTAATGTGCCAAATAAAAAAGATGAAATGAAAGACAAATCAGAGTCAGCTCTCGAAACATGTACAAATGCAGAAAAAAATGAGAATATATCCATAAAAAATATTATTACCAAGATTATCCCATTAGTGCCAGATATTTCAGATCATTTAAATAAAATTGCACATAATTTAGATATACCTGTAACGAATGAAGCTATAAAAAAATTATTTGAAATAGTAGATAATTTGGAAATAAATTCACGCGTACGACAAAGAAGATTACGCAGTAAAAGTGCATCGCATTCAAACGTATCATCTGATACAAAAATAAAGGATACAATTGCATTGTTTAAAAAAATAGTTATTGCGGAAGTTGCAACTAATGATGATATTTTAAATGCGAAACATACGATACCAACGATCGTTATTGATAATACGGAAACAGCTGCAATTCCTCATAAATCTAAGCAAATGAAAGATATGATTGCAAATAAAAAAAATCCAAACGAAACAGTCGTGTTAAATACTGAAAGTGACATATCTAATGTGAATAGATCTCAAACAAGAGTTACTAGAAGTACTAGATCTATGAAATCCACTACTGTTAATAAGACAAAAATTACCCCAATGAAGAAAAAATCTTCTATCAGATGAAACAAAAAGTACTTGTAGAGAAATTTTTACTAAAAAAATAAATTACATTAAAATCGAATTTTACACATGTTATCATATAAACCGAACTCGATAGTAACCATTAAAACAGTATAAATGTTAATTTTGTATTAACAAATAGAATAATATAATTATTTATTATAATTTTTATATGTTAGTTAATAAATATCTTTTTACTAACTTTTTTTTCAAAATATTTATTAAAATATTTCGCACATATATATGTACATCGTAAACAAAATATAAGCAACTTACAAATGATACATACCATAACAATTAATCATACTTAGAATATTCACTTTGAGTTACTTTTGTCATCTTCTTATTTTGTGCGAAAAATATTTTATAAATATTCACTAATCTCTTGTCCCAATTAATTAAATATTTTACAAGCCCACCTTAACGTCGTTTTAATAACATAAAATTTTATTTCATAAATTCTAAAGATCTTATTATTCCTACATATCACACAAATTTCTTTTATCATATAATATGACTCATACGAATAAATAAACTTCTTGTAATTAAGTAGATATCATAAAATCACTTATAATTAATAGAAATACTTTTCAATTTATTAAACTCGTTGTTCATGCAAAAAAATATTTGAAAAGTACATTTTTCTTAATTTGTCATATATTGTTTGGAATGTTACCATCAGAATCAATTTAAAAGAAACAAAGATGTTATAGAGAGAAAAAAAAAAGAATACTTTTATATATCCAAACGTTATATTATATAACAAATAGCGTTTGTAAATATACGCAAAGGTAATCGATTATGGTGTACAATATAAAATAAAAGTAACCTGTTTGTCAAAAATTCATCATTATATTTGAATATTAAACATTAATGATTTTTCGTATCATTAAGTACTTTAAAATATTTAAATCTATTTTTGATTGTTTTGATCATAATAAAGTATTACCTGATATTTTATTTTTGTTTTATAAAATTTTGTTTATAATAATAAATTATATCCTTTTACTGTTAATTTGTAAGTTTGTAAATAATAAAAAAACATGTAATATTTTGTACTTAATAATATTGAAAAATTGGAACTAAAATAGATAATTTCACGTTATGATTATACAAAAGAAATGAATATGTAAAATTAATTGCAGTATCATATTATAATAAGTATTTCTTAAGATCAAAAGTAGAGAAAATATTGTTAAGATATATAGTATACATACATTTTTTTTATATATGATACTAGTTAATATCTATTACAAAAATACATATGAAATAAAAAAAATTTTCTTGACTCTTTTTTATGAAGAACAATTTTATATAAAAAATAAATATAGTATGGACTTATAAAAAAGATGTAAAGCTTCACCTAAAATAATTATTCATATTTTCTCTATTTCAATAAATACTTGTAATAGGATAATGCAATTAACACGGCTAATCTTACATTTTTCAAGATGTTGCAAATTACTGTAATTGTGGTAACATTCATGTTACTATTTCACTTAAAACTTTATATTGACATAAATGATTAAACATTTCAACAATTATAAAAAAATATGATATATAGAATTTTTATCATGAACTTAATGGCAATCTTATAAAGAATACTAGAAAACTTCAAAGAATTTGGTATTATAAGATTACAAATTCCATACATATATATACACACACATACATGCAAACATACATGCGTGTGATATACACATATAGGTGTATATACATATATATTACACATCGTGTGTATGTATGCGTGTGTATGACAAGTATATATTTTACTTATAATGATATGTAATTATTGATCATAGCAAATAATTTAATTTTTCTTTATAAACATGAACAAACTGCTTGGTTGGAATTATAAGAAATGTATTTTAATAATAAATGTATTAATAAATCAATGTGCTAAGACCAATTTATACAATTTATAAGTAGTATTACTACAGACAATAGGATAACAGCTTATAAGATATAATAGGATGGCAGTTTATAAAGCAAGATACAGAAATTTATCCTTAATCAATAAAGTAATCAATAAGTGTTTCTTAAATGAAAAAGAAGTATGAATCATATTTCACAACCTTGTAATTATAATCATAACACACAAAAAAGAAAAAAAAAACAAAAAAGAAAGAAACTAAATCATTGTGACAATGAAAAGTCATGACCTGTAGTATAATCATTACAAAGAGATAAAATCAAATAAAAATTATTTCACTATACTATTAACTAAGCAATAGTGCCTGTAGTAATGCTTTTATTTATCTTTTTTGTTGCTATACAAACAACGTTAATGAACATTATGTAATAGCAGGTAATCACAGTCTACAAATGGTTATAATTTAAAGTAGGATGTATAAACTGATCGTCTTTTTCTACTTTTATATCTAAAACTTTAGCAGTTTCTTCTTGGGTTTTAGCTAATTCCATTAAAGCTAAAGCACCAAGCCATTTTTTATTGTCTTCTGGTAATGGTAATTTAGTTACACTATCTTCTTGTTTTATAACTACTTTAACATCTTTTTTACTTGCATCAATTAAAGCTGGTTTTGAATTGACTTCTTTCACAGTAAGATTACTACCAGAGCTTCCAGCTAACATCAGAACTGTTGGTCTTGTTTCATTTTGTATATTGTAAGAGCTTACTAGAGTATCTTCCAAGGATATTTCATTGCGAATGATTTTTGTGTTTAATGGAGATCTCTGAACCAATATCGTATCAGATGCATCACTGTTACCACCTACATCCCAATATTCAGTAGTTACTTCAGTATTTATATTTCTTATTTCTTGAACGATAGTGGTTTCAAGAGGTTTTAGATTAGATTGCAGAGAAGTATTACTATCCTGCAAAGAATCCCAAATCGTTTCTGTCGCCGTGTCTATTACATTTGTAACTTCTTTTATTTCCTGTGGTATTATTATTTTGGCAGATTCTTTACAAGTTTGTATATTCCAATCTGCTTTGTTGGAGTTATAAGAAACAGTGTTATGTTCTGTATCTAATTTTTTCAGTGTTGTTTCATTTGATGCAGCTGAGTAAGAAGTATCCGATATACTCCATTGTAAATTAGAGCATGGAGTTGATAGTTCATATGTATTGGGTTTGTCATTAGTTTTACAAGTTGTTGACACGCTATTAACTTTAGCATCCCAATTTAATGGCTTTGCTAATTGCTGTTCCAAGCAAGCTTCTCTTAACCATCGTTTTTTTGGTTGAAGTCTATCCAATGGGCGCCTTAATGGAGAAATAGCTAGTTTTAAAGTAGACAGATCTTCGTCCTCTGACGTTTGTAAAACGGTGCATGCTTCTGTTGGATCTTCATCTTGACTTTCTTCTTGACTGTCCTGACTCTCTCCACAATAAAATCTCTGATTTTGTAACTTACAATTTAAATTCTCCTGTTCACCAGCTGCATCCATCATTAAACCTTTTCTTGATTTAACTCTCTTATGATTTTCTGCCGTACTTTTCCACGTTTTCTTCTTACGTTCGTTCTTTCCAGTTGGCGTTCTATCTTCTCTTTCTCTAGACATTTTATAACGTTCTAACCATCGTGTTACATCATGAGATAATTCGGTGTTTTCCGAAACAGGTTTCAATACAAAATCATCAGATCTAGTTAAAGTAGCATAAGGATGTTCAGGACAATGCCTATTTGCATGCGTAAATCTCATTTCACATCCAGGTTCAGTACATAAAAATGGTTTCTCTCCTGTATGTAAACGTTGATGAGTCTTTAACTGTCCTGATTGAGTAAATGCTTTTGTACAGCCAGGATAATCACATGGATATGGACGTTCCCCTGCAAAATGAAAACAATTTTTATTTTTTTATACTTATAATTCTGTTAATGCAAACGATATAGAAGACACTTTAAATAATCATGTAAAATATAGACAATAGATCATAAACATTTTATTTTCAAAAAAAAAAAAAAAAAAAAAAAAAAAAAAAAAAAAATATGTACATCGTATTAAGAACAATAGCCAGCTATTTGGAAAAAAAAAAAAGAAAAAAGAAAAAAAAAAGAAAGAAAAAAGAAAAAACACGGCAAAAGATCATATACTTGAACAGATGAGAAAAATTTTATTACGTTAAAATGTTACATAAATCATTGTATTAAAAAGTTTCATTCGCTTTTCATAATCGTACGTTCAAAATAAAATAAACATTTTCTTTCAGTTCCGCGTACTAACAAAGAAGATAAGCATCATACTTTGTTTTGAGATACATAATCGTACACGTGCCATCGAATTAAGGGAAGCGTATATACGTGCAACGATATGAACGTTTAATACTCTTCAAAGAACGATTATAATTCTGTGCTTTGTGAACATAACATTTATGATGCATTTTGCAAGAAAGTTGCTATTTTCGCCCTTCTCCATCGCCATAGAGAATAAAAAGTGGAAGAAAGAGAGAGAGAGAGAGGGAGGGGGGAGAAGGACGAAAGAGAGATAGAGAGAGATAGAGAGAGAGAGAAAGACTCTCAACGGATTTAAAGCGCGCATGATGGCGTTTGGCGGGACGCGTGACCACGCGCTGCGCGTAACCGTCGCGCCAATATTTCGTACGAACGCTATAAAAACGCGCGACGCTATTGGAAATTCACCAATCGCAATTGAAGAAACGAAAAGTATAAATTATCGAGGCGTGAGGGAAATATGATTTTCTTTCAGAAGGATATTAAGGGAGATAAATGAAAAGGGAACGGAAGGGAAGAAAAATAAGAACGTACCCGTGTGCGTGCGTAAATGTGCTTGTAAACTCTTTTCTCGTGGAAAAACACGACTGCAATAGCTACATTTAATGCTACTGGGCGATGTGCTTCCTTGCTTCATAAGATTTGAAAGAGCATCCGCTCTCGGTCTACCACGTCGATGACTCTCAGATACCCCAGAACGAGATCTGGAACCGGCTCTGGCTGGGACCACGTTGTTTTCCCTATACTCCGGTGACGAGCATGAGCTACCCGGGCTGAGATTAACGTTCCTTGCTTCTTCGCTCCAATTCCAAGGGTAAAGCATCGTGTCACTCATCGGTGGACTGCAGGGTAACGCTTCCGCCAAGGATCGCGATTCACGTTCTGGCGTATGCAATTCCATTCCACCCTCTTTTTTCCACTTCACTTAGCACTCTTCTCCTTTCTCACGAGTCGCGACCACACGAAGCAGGAATTACGATGTTATACTTGCGCGACCTCTTCACCGCCGTTCACCGCGTGTCGCGTGCAACTATTAAACCGCCAAAATACAACTGTAATGGATGATGCCGCGACGCTACCTATGGGTGATCGTATAGCTGCACACGCATACGCTCGCGCGCCTTCTCTCCCTGTACAGTCGAAAACAAAAGTACCGTCTTTTTACTTCTCGATTGTTCGATTCAAATTAAAACTTTTCTTACTCAACATTCAGAAATTGAATTGTAAAACTTGGAAACGTTTTCTGGTTCTAATGACACTTTCAGATTAAGTGTTTGCGATTAATTAACAAAGAACGATTAATTAATTCGATAATATCGAATCACAGCGACGACATGTGCTTTCTTTCAGTGATCTTTCTTTAATAAATGGCTAAGCTGTTACATATCCGGCGATCGACCAATCGCCTCTCTTCTCGATAATTCGTGGCCTCTGATTCGCCGTAACGAGGATTTGAAAATATCCAATCACGTTCTTCGATTTAAAGCTTTCTGATTGGCAGGTTAAAGATAAATCGATCAATGAACGGTAGGCAAGTAAGCGAGAAGACTAGTTCCGTCAATCCTGATTGGTCAATTCTAAATCTTCCTTCCTCCCTATTTTATATTTCAAAATAAATTTCTTGAGATATAATACTTATATAATAATATTTTGCTCCGAAGATATTGAAACGATTTTTCCATTCCGATCTAAATATTTTATTCAGTTTTGTGTAAAATTATTTTAACACGGAACGATATTATCTCGTAAACTAACATATACAAATCATACCAAATACGGCAAACGGAAGTACAGCTATCGAGTAGAATGCGAAGTAAATTGATACTTTATTATTAATTTTACAATGGTTAATACAATGGATTTCGCTTTTTTATTCTTTTTCTTTTATAATATATCGCGATAAACGTTACGCATTCCTCTTATATACAAAAACTTAAAAGTTAAAGTCGTCTTCTTCAAGGAGCACACATATGAAATTTCCCGCGTTTCTGACGCGCTTCTATCTGCATTATTAATTTTTATTAAAAATAGCGAAATATCATTTGAATGAAAAGTCTCGATAATTATAAAGAAATTTTTCCGAAAGCATACGATTAAAAATATTGTGAAACTATTTTCATCGGTATTAACCAGATTCATGAAAAACATGCCAATTTCTTCAAATACAACAACTATAAAAAGAACTGTACTTTATTAAGTAGAGCCGGTATTTTGATAATTCTATAAGACTAAAATTAAAAACTCATTTTTCGGCGATATTTTTCAATAGGAAATTACTTAAAATGATTATTATTGAAAATGTTGGTGGGGAAGTGGCGCGCTGGGTGCAAGACAATTATGCGGTCCCTCCCCGAACGCAGACCTCGTGGTGAACTATCTTCAACACGGCCATATTGAAATATTGAATGTCTCTGTTACACAAGGGCTCAAGAGTAGCCGTGAAATTTTCGAATAATCCTCGACGAAGAGAGGATAAGAAGCATTATGGAAAATCAATACAGCATTACTGTAACAAATAAGTTTGGAAATGCTTCTGCCTGGGATGAGTCAGAGGATCCCCAACTATACTTGCAAAAGTTGCAAGAAGCTAAGAAAAAAGACAAGGTTTCGGAAAAGGAAAATAAGAGTAAGCAGTCCGATACACAAAAGTCTACTGGTAATAAGACGCAAAAAAATCGTGTGATAAAAGATGCTCAGCAGCAAGTATCGAAAGTCCAGGATGTAAAGAAAGATCAAGGTTAGTTCATTTCTTAACCATCTCTAGCCTCGTGCGCGGTATTATGGCCGCCGGTTTCGTGCTCCTCGTGGCCCCATGTGGTTTTCATATATATTTCTGCTTATGATTGTTTTCTCGTAATTTTTTGACTAGATTTACTTTTATATTACTTTTAATTAAGAATTTTCATTATTTTTCTGTTGATTGTAACTTTAGTGTATGTAATATCATATGTAATATAATAGTACTATTTCTACCTACATTTTTAACATTTGCAATGACTCACATAATCATATTACTAAGGATAAATATATATATCGTTTGAACAAGAGACATAGCAAAAGTTCATACGTTATTTTATTTTTGATTTTTTCTTTTTTTCGTACAGTGTTTAACGAAATAGATATTTCATTACATGTACATTTTATATACAAAGTATAACTCTTGCAAATATTCTAAATTACAAATTTATTTTGAAAAAACATTCTATTTATACGTCTTGTTATAATTTTTTCTTCGGTAGTAATTATTATCACTTTTGTTCCATGTTTCAATGATGTTGATTAAATTTGATATTGAAAAAAATGATGTATTGCGTCTGTATGTTTAGGTGAGAAGAAGTTATCTCAACCGAGGATAACTGGCGGAGATCGCAGTGTAAAGTTCTCCGGAGAGTCTAGAGAAGAGCGCAACAACAGACGTAATCGCGAAGATGGAGAAAGAACAGTTCGTAACCAAGGAGAGATCAGACGTGGACCCAGCGGGTTAGTTCATTGAATGCATACGTCAAATGTTTGAAATATATGAAATGTTCTTTCTCATTATAATTTCTTTATATTATCAGAAATAAGAGAGAAAAATAATTGTAAAATATTTTGCTTACGAAGAGATATATATCATTTATTTCATACTATTTTTAGGGAGGGTCGTGAAACACGCGAATTTCGAAATTCTAACGAGAATCAACGCGGTGATTATAACGAGCGCAGAGGACGCGGAGGTATGCGTGGAATGGGTCGAGGCCGTGGAGGATCACGTGGAGGTAGAGGTGGCTATGATAATCGTGGAAAACGCGAGTTTGATCGCCAATCAGGATCCGATAAAACGTTCGTATCAATATAAACGCATTTACTGTTCGACAGAATGATGTTCTTTCATTTTGATTAATCATCATATATCTTTTTTTTGTATCTACAGTGGCATTAAGCCAATTGATAAAAAAGATGGTGCTGGCAGCCATAACTGGGGAACCCATAATGATGAAATAGAGTAAGTGAATCTATCTGAAAACATTAAAATGAAAAATATTGTGGCGAGAGATGATTTAATTTATTGATTTTATCAGGGAAAGTTTGAATCAAGAGAACCAAGATTGGACAAATGACAAACCTGAAGCAGAAGTTACTCCGGCACCGACCGAGACTAAAGAAGGAGGAGAAACACCAGCGGATACTTCCACCGAAGAGAAACCTCAAGAAGAAGAGTCACGTGAGTTGACTTTGGATGAATGGAAACGCCGACAAAATACAAGGGCAAAGCCTCAGTATAACTTGCGCAAAGCTGGTGAGGGCGAAGATTTATCCCGTTGGAAGAAAATGTATGCTCTTGAACGGAAGAAAGAAGGTTCTGATGAAGAAGAAGAGGCAGAAGAGGAATTCGATGCAGCTGCGGAATTTCCTCAACGTGCTGGAAGGCAAAAACGTGTTTTAGGCATTGAAATCCAATTTAGCGATTCTCGACGTGGTTCTGGTGGACGTGGACGAGGAGGACGTGGTGGACGCGGCGAACGCGCCAACGGGCGTGGATTCGGAAATCGCGGTGCACCTAGAGACAACGATTCTCGTGGTTCTGCCGTAAGTATATATTGCAATTTTATAAACATGTTTTTTGCTTCGACGGTAACACGTTGTCCTAAACAATATATTAAATCTTATTAATCGCGAATGAATCCTCAACAGTTGCAGACATCACAGAATGAACAAAGGTCACCACGTGGTCGCCAAAACGCTCCGAAAGTAGATGATGAAAACGACTTCCCTTCATTGGGATAAACAGCTTCGTCTAACGATTACACAGTATCCCACCACCACCATCACCATCAGTACTTTTACAACCGATAAAATTACTATTATTACTACGAATATTATTATCAACCGTCTTGCATCAGTGACAATATTATTAACGCGTCATACAGTACACCTTTTGCAGAATGAGATACGTAACTTCAATAAAACTTAGCGCCCAAAAGCGCTGCTTCATATTGACACACTATTCGTGCGAAGCTTATGTGGGTACGAAAGAGTCAAGTATGATTCTTAGTACTTCTATGAAGATTGACCCTATATAATTGTGAAATATAAAACATAAGTGGCAATATGAGATCAGCGAAGCAGCATATCTGAATGAACTTGTTAATAATTGTGAACTTGCTGAAAGAAAATAGGGAAGAGGTCAAAGAAATTTTTCATAAAGACCCGAGAAAGAAATACAAAGTCAAATGCGATATTCATTTTACATAAGTTAAAAAACAACTTAAAGACTCTAAATATATATGTGTATATATATATGTGTGCGTGCGTATATATATATTTGTATATATATATATATGTACATACATATATATTACCCTGAATGGAAAGAAAATTTTATCAAGAACGTATGGAAAAAAAAGCGAGGTAACAAAAATTTTAATTTTAATGTCGCATTGAGGGCCTAAGAAGGCTGGATGCAGCACCGATACGTATATAAAACCACATATGTACGATAACCGTGTAGCTATAAATTTTAAACACCCTTTCAGTTTTATAATTTTTATACGGTGTTTGGAAAAAGCCTTCCTGATCGCAGTTGGCAAGCGACATTGCTTACCGCGCGTAAAACTTAAGACTCCTAAAGCGTGTGTTTCTATGTAATAAATAATTCTGATACTAAAATATTTACTTAGCTAAAATAAGTTTGGCTTATAGAAAGACATATAGACACTTTCCCTTCAGATGTAACCAATCTGAACTTAACGTTTAAGTGAATATTAGATACACCGATACACAGCTTTACAAATGTATAACAAATTTAATGAAATAGGAGTGATTAACGGCAGTGTAAGGGACGGCAGAATGAATCTGATAATCTGGTACGTGTTATACTTATCCGTCGCGACCGTCATACTCTTAATTATAAATTGCTATATTAGTTATTTACTACACTTGTTATACGTTAAAATAATACAGCCAAAAATTCACACCCCTCTCTCTCTCCACAATAAAAAATCCGTTACGAAGCTATTTGAAGCTTAGGTATATGTGTAAATAACATGATATTTACAATAATAAATTGTGACAAGATCAGTCCATTTCATTCGGCCCTTAATCGACAATAATGTATTAATGGTGAACAAAGGAGAATATCGAATATTCGGTTTGTGTTTTGAATTTACAGGAAGAAAGGTACGTTTCATTAAATTACGAATGATTAAAGTCTTTTTCTCTTTGTTACGAGTTAGATTGTAAACCACGGTCACGCACAGGTAACAATTATTAACGCTTAAATAAGACGCGACCAAATATTAAATATTTTGTTGGACTTAATTGTTTCGATAATTTTCAAAGTTGGATAGAACTCTATGTATCGTCCTTGGACGTAGGAGGGAGAGGAAGGAAGACAAAGAAACAAGATGGTTTCCAATTTGATCCGATGGAAAGCGCTGTAGTAGCGGGACGCGGCGACAAGTGCGACGGGTATCGGTGATTAGGAGGGAAGAAGAGGACAAGAAGAGAGGGCTAAGCCCGTGAAAAAAGGACGAGTAGTAGAAAGAGAAAGGGAGAGGGAGAACAGGAGCGCATGCCGCAGCCACGGCCCCCAACTTGCCCTAAACTCGTGCGAGCAGGCTCTATCGTCGGTCGAATTTTAATGGCGGCTTATTCCGACTCCCTGTTCAGTGTTGTGTTGTGAATCGACGGACACATTGTTCGAATTTACACACGTGCGGGCTAGCCGACACGAAGGACCGTAACTTCTTGTCAAATAGAAGAACAAGTTTTCAACTGTGTGCGACGGTGTCCCGTCGTAGAAAATATTCGATCGAGATAGAGGCTCACGAGACATGGTGCATATCCGCGATGTGCCGTAGCCGTGGCGACTCACCTCACATCGGATTCTTTCACATTAGAGCTGTTTCGTACGTCTTCACTCTTTCGTGGAAAAGGTAATTCGATCAAGTATAAAATCAAATATGTCTTACGACTTTTCTTTTTTCTTTTTTTTTTGCTTTTTTCTTTTTTCCCTTTTTTTACATGTGTCGTGATAATATTATATACAAGTGATTGATAATGTAAGTTCTCTTCTTTGTGATTCTATACTACGAAAGGTTTAAATATGCAAGCATCTCTTTTTTTTTCTCTCTCTCTCCCTCTCCCTCTCCCTCTCTCTCTTCTTCTCTTTCTCTCTCTCTGTCTCTCTCTCTCTCCCCTCCCTCTCTAGATAGACGTCTTTCTTTTGTTTTTTGTTTTTTGTTCTTTGTTTTACCTAATCATTTTTCTCCTAATATTTCGTATTGTTGTGCGATGTGATATCGTATTTCGACCAATGAAAATAATCTATGTATACTCGACAAGTTTTTGTGTTCCGGTGGGCGCTAAATTACAAGAGACAAGGTTCTTGCCTTTGTGCGAAGACAGTGGCCTTATAGCTGTCAAGACAGTTCTGCTGGCCACATTAATGAAGGGCGGTGCGTGATACGATGTTACCTTAAAAGCGTGGAGCCATCTGCCTTAGCCTGTCATCGATGTTAAAATCGTATAAAATGTTCTATTCGTTCGAATTATATGTTGTCTTTTATAACGCGATTATCATTCGTATTTGTTGCGTTTCAATGTAATTATCGTGTCGGAGATACATTGATTGACTTACTGATATGAAACAAATGTAAACATATATTCTAATAAGAAGATTTTGGCAATTTACATTTCTCTTTTACTAGAACAATGCAGTTTATACTTTAGTGTTGATTAAATAGTTGTTGAAGCAATGGCAAAAAATTAAACTGTAAAGAAAAGATACAAATAATTGATAACCTTGATTTCTACATGTAGGGTAGATGTAAAGTTTATGCGTTTGTATTAAAAAAAAAAATATTTGTATCTTTGCTTGGTTAATTAGTCATTTAATCTTGTATGTATTTTTATACTTATCTGTATGTATTTGTTATTGTTTCAGGGGTACCGGACAGTGAGCACCATGTCGGTACCTGGCCATACATATTGCTGGTAGTAACGTATTCATATTGGCGTTCTACCAGCGGTTATTATACCCTAATTATACCTATTAAGCTTCCTACCCTAGCCTTGCATACGCACAAACGCACACGCCTAGCGTGCGCGCAAGTGCTTTGCTAGGTGTCGTATACACACCATGAGATTCCTGGAATATAGAACATTTTCTATTTCATCGATATTTTCACCGTGCTTGCTGCAACCGTCCTTCCATGGATCATTATTTTCGTCCATGTCTGTTGCCACTTGGTTTTTAGTGGTATTGGTAACCGCAGCAATAGACACCCCTGCCAGTACTACTGTACCACCGCAAGAGAATAAATCACCACACATTACTGCACAGTTTCCTGCAGAAGAAAGTCAACAATATGGATTTTATGCCTTAGATCCAAATACAACGAGAGAAGGTGCCCTAAGATTTAATCATCTAGCCATAGATCCTATGACAAAAAGACTCTATATTGGAGCTGTTAACAGGCTTTTACAGCTTGATTCCAACCTGAAGCTTGAAGAACATGTTTCAACAGGTCAGTTACTATATAACATGCCTTCTTGTCTCTAATAGATTAGGTACCGGTTTCAGAGATTTCAATTTGTTTGTTTTTTATGTTTAGGACCAATATTGGATAATCCCCAGTGTCATGCCACAGGCTGCTCTTCAAGAGATACAACCACACTAATGAACAATGTAAACAAGCTTCTTATTGCTGACCTTGAATCACGAACCTTAATCGCATGTGGTTCCCTTCGTCAAGGTGCTTGTGAAAAGTACAAAATGTCGAACATATCCATTAAGCCAGAGTTTATTCCTCTCAGTGTAGCAGCTAACGACGAAACTTCTTCTACATATGCTTTCATTGGTCAAAGTTATAATCCATGGGGAAAGACAAATATCCTGTATGTAGGTACAACATTTACCAATAGAGGAGACTATCGTCATGACGTACCTGCTATTTCGAGCAGAAATCTTCGTAATTTAGAGTTTGCAGAATTTTCGTTTAACAAACAATCGATAGTATATATCGATGTTAAATATAGAGATCATTTTTTAGTCAAATACGTTTATGGGTTTAATGCAAGTGATTATGCATACTTTGTATTAGTACAGAAACAATCTTATCTTCCTGAACAAGAAGAATTGGGATATACATCTAGATTGGCAAGGATTTGTATAAGTGATCAAAATTATGATAGTTACACGGAAGTGACTTTACAATGTATGGTAGATTTAGGAGATGGAAAGCAACATCTTTATAATTTGGTACAAGATGCTAAAGTAGCGTCAGCAGGAAGCGATTTAGCTATGCAGCTTGGTATATCCGTTGGTGATCCTGTGTTTGTTTCTGTGTTCTCTCCGAGTAAAGGTATCACAAACGAACCTTTGTCTCGTTCAGCAGTCTGTATCTACAGTCTACAGGATATAGAGACGAAATTTAATGAGAACATTCATATGTGTTTCAATGGTACTATCAAATACCGCAACATGGGTTACGTGAGTGGTCCGATACAAGATGGAAAATGTCCTTCGGCCGGTGTAAGTATACGTGCATGCACGAGAGTATACACGTTCATGTTTTAACATAATTTTTACATACGTAGACATATTTCGTTTCATAAATCTATATTACAGAACACTGGGAATATCCTTAATTTTTGTGAAGTGGGCTTGAAAATTTCTGGTGTGTCACCCATTGTAAGTCAAGCAATTTTACATTTTCCTGATACGTTTGTGACTTCTGTGACTGTAGCAAATACAGAGAGTCATACAATAGCATTTTTTGGAACTGACGACGGTATATTAAAAAAAGTTTTGCTTTCTGCAACTGAAGCGTTCGTTTATGAAAGCATTGTAATTGACAAAGATCAAAGATTATTACCTGACACAGCGATCTCACCCGATGGGGAACATATATACGTATTGTCAACTTCAAGAATCTCAAAAGTCAAAGTGGAGCACTGTAACAGTTATACTAATTGCAGTAGTTGTCTTGATGCAAAGGATCCTTACTGTGGCTGGTGTTCTTTAGAAAAAAGGTAAATACAAACGTTATGTTTACTTAGTAATACACTTTGTTTCAAATAAAGTAATTAAACATGAAAAAAGGACTTTTGAAATTGCTCAATTTTTTTATGTTTATTTCGTGTAGGTGTACGGTAAGAGGTGACTGTCAGAAAGCAAGTCATAGTAGCCCAAGATGGTTATCCTTAGGCACTGGTCAACAATGTATTGATTTCGAACAAGTCTTTCCCGATCATTTGCCTATCAATCAGATGATTACGGTTCAGTTAACGATTAGAACATTACCTGAATTGCCAGCAGGTGCCAATTACAAATGCGTTTTTGGCAATGCAGAACCAATTGATGCATTGATGACTGGTTTTGGTCTTTCCTGTCCTACACCATCCATCTCTGAGAGGCCTAATATACTTGATGGAACTGATCACGTTCTTGTGCCATTATCTGTACGTTCAAGCGAAACCAATAAGGATTTCGTTTCTCGAAATTTTGCATTTTTCGATTGCTCTAGGCACACCGTATGTACAGAGTGTGTCAAATCTCAATGGGCATGCAGTTGGTGTGTATATGATAATAAATGTACGCACAATACAAGCTGCCAAGGTATAATATCAGGAGAAAATGTAAGTGTATTACGACATTATTGATATTTCCATTTTATTTCTTAATCAGAGTCAATTTTAATATCCCGCAATTTTTTTTACTAATTTTTCTTGTTTTCTTTCTTCATTTATAGAATCAAGCACATCTTGCTGCACACGGAGCTCAGTATTGCCCTAGATTCATACCACAGAAGGAACCATTGATGTTGCCAAACAGTGTACCTAAAGAAATCATTTTAGAAGTAGAAAATTTACCACATCCGCAAGTAGGGCACAGTGGTTTTCAGTGTATCGTTACGATAGAAGGAGCCAATTTAAAGGTGCAAGCAAGAGTCGACAGCAATCGTTTTATAGTTTGTGACAAAACTGTTTATTCTTACGAAGCATTCACGGGAAAGTATAAAGCCGAAGTGACCGTCGTTTGGAATACCAATCATTACGTAGATCAGACTAAAATAATTCTCTATAAATGTGAAGTACTTGGATCGCATAGGGAACACGCAGACTGTTCGCTCTGTCTAACGAGAGATCCTCGATTTGAATGTACATGGTGTGGAAATAGTTGCGTGTATAAACATTCTTGTTTACATTCACCGTTTGCAGAATGTCCAAAACCAAGAATAGACATGATCAAACCTCTAAGCGGGCCAATCGAAGGTGGTACGCTAGTTACCATAGAAGGCAGTAATTTAGGATTAAAGAAAATTGACGTCGAAGGGAAAATACATATTGGCGAAACCCCATGTACTTTGGTAGATTATGAAGTGTCTGTTCGTATCGTCTGTCGAACAGGACGACACGAAGCAACGGATACAGCTTCCGTTGTTGTCGGTAATGACGCTGGATTTACAGAAAGTGCAGTGTTGTTTAATTACAAGGACATACGCCTGACTGGTATTTATCCATCCGTTGGTCCACAAAGTGGTGGTACACAGCTTGCCATTACTGGTATGTATTTAAATATCGGGAGTACGATATCTGCGTATTTGGACGAATTACCATGTCATGTAAATGCAACGCAAGCAAGTAGTACAAGATTGACTTGCGTTACAAGTAAATCTGGTCGTGTTAGGAGGATTCACAAGTTAACTTTATCCATTGATGGAGCGAATCGTACATTGGTAAATAATCCATTCAATTACACGCACGATCCTACTATAATGGAGATCAAACCATTGAAAAGCTTTGCTTCTGGTGGGCGAATGATAACCGTTCATGGCACGAATTTGGATACCATCCAAAAGCCAGAAATGGAAGTTTATTTTGATACCGAACCTACACCAGTAAATCGTACCGTTTGTACGGTATTAAATCCAACGCAAATGGAATGTCCAAGTCCTAGCGTTGCCGGAAGATTCGTATCTCTTCATCGCAACGAACGTACGGCAACAGGTAGTCATAGTATCTCGCATTCGATAAGACTTAAAGAATCTCAATTATCCTTTAAAATTGCATTTATTATGGACAACGTGGAAAGTGTCCGGGACTTGGAAAAGCATTTCCAAAGCCTCAGAAATCGATTGCTATACGTCGAGGATCCAAAGTTTTTTCCATTTCCGCGTAACGTTAAGTTGTACAAAGGAGATACATTGGTCATCGAAGGGGAGAATCTTAATTATGCGAGCGACGAGTCCGATGTAAATGTTACCGTGGGTATGATGCCATGTAACGTTACTTCACTTGCTTTGTCCCAATTGGTCTGCACGCCGCCGGATCAACAGCCCGATCATACGGATGAGCTTGGAATAAAAACAGAAAACGGTTTGCCCTTGGTTGTGGTACGCGTTGGAAGGAGTTTACGATTTCCCATTGGGTATCTTCATTACGAAGTTATCAAATCCTATCCGATACCACCGGAAGCAATTGCAGGTATCGCTGCTGGTACTTTTGGTCTTATATTCTTATTCGTTTTGGTCTTGGTCATTTATAGAAGGAAGAGCACGCAAGCCGAAAGGGAATATAAAAGGATTCAAATACAGATGGACACTCTCGAAAGTAACGTTAGAATGGAGTGTAAGCAGGCGTTTGCCGAATTGCAAACCGACATGACAGACCTAACAGCGGATCTCGAATCGTCCGGCATACCGACGCTCGACCATAAGAATTACATCATGAAGGTCTTTTTCCCTGGGGTTATAGATCATCCGATATTGAATGATCCACGATCACGCAGCAATGTCTCTCGCACAAATTATGACGCCGCAATGGTGCAATTCGAACAACTAATCAATAATAAATATTTTGTATTGACATTCATTGAAACTTTAGAGGCACAAAAGGACTTCAATATTAGAGACAAAGTTAACGTCGCTTCGTTATTGATGGTAGTGTTAATGGGCAAAATGGAATATGCGACTGATATACTTATGAATTTATTGCTCAGACTGATCGAGAAAGCAGTTAATACGAAGCATCCACAACTTATGTTGAGGAGGACGGAGTCTGTAGTGGAAAAAATGCTTACGAATTGGATGGCGCTTTGTATGTATAATTATCTGAAAGATTACGCAGGTTCATCGTTATTTTTATTATTCAAAGCTATAAAGCATCAAATAGAGAAAGGTCCCGTGGACGTTATAACGCACGACGCTCGTTACTCCTTGTCAGAGGAAAGACTTTTGCGAGAACAAATCGAGCACAGTGTTGTGACTTTGCATGTTGTACAAGACGATCTGGACGAAAAAATTCAATGCAAAGTTTTAGATTGCGACACGATAAGTCAAGTGAAATCCAAAATTCTAGATGCCCTTTACAAGAATACTCCTTTTTCGTTAAGGCCGTCCGTTCACGATGTAGATCTAGAATGGAGACATGGCCGCGGTGGTCATTTAACGCTTCAAGACGAAGATCTGACTACCAAGTGCAGCGGTGAATGGAAGAAGATAAATACATTAGCTCATTATGGCGTTAAGGAATCTGCAGTGATGTCTCTTATTCCTAGACAAAACGATGGCTTTCCTGTTCCTTGTAAACTACCCTGTCACGCATGCAAGCCGTCTCATTATCACCATCAACAACAACCGATTCATCATCATGGCCATCATCATCATTTACATCGACATGCGAATCATTGCTCGTCCACTCACCTTCCATCCGCGCCGAATCACAGCTTAATAAGTCCTATAATGTATAATCATCCCGTTAGTGGCTGTTACTTCGATTCTCAACATTCACCCCCGATAATAACGGCAAACGGTGATGTTGAGAGTGGACACGGGGGTAATCAACGATTATACCATTTGGTGAGGCCTATAGAAGAAGTACATTACCCTCCTGGAATGGGTTTCACGAGTAATAAACACCATCATCCTGAACGAACGCACAAAGCTATTCCCGAGATATTCTTAACGAGATTGCTTTCAACGAAAGGCACTGTCCAAAAGTTCGTTGACGACTTTCTGAATACGATATTGACAGCTAATGAAGCACTGCCTAGTGCTGTTAAATGGTTATTTGATCTACTCGACGAAGCTGCCAAGCAACATGGTATTGTAGATCCAGAAGTGGCGCACGCGTGGAAATCCAATAGTTTGCCATTAAGATTTTGGGTGAATTTTATTAAAAATCCAGACTTCATGTTCGATATAAACAAGTCTACGACAGTCGACTCGAGCCTTTCTGTAATAGCGCAGACATTTATGGACTCGTGCTCCATGACAGAGCACAGATTGGGCAAAGATTCTCCGTCGAATAAATTACTTTTTGCCAAGGATATACCACATTACAGAGAAAAGGTCGGTCGTTTCTATACGGATGTACAGAGGCTGCCACAGATCACGGATCAGGAGATGTCTAGTGCCATGCAACAATTGAGTGCATCTCATGCAAATGAATTTGACGTAATTGTAGCATTGAGAGAATTGTACATGTATGTCAGCAAGTATTACGAACAAGTGAGTAAAACCTTCATGTTCCCTTATCGATGCAGTATCTCGTATTTATCTGTACGCAACGTTACATGTGCGTTTACTTCAGATCTTAGAGGCCTTGGAGACAGACGCAGGCTGTCGCAAATTACACCTAGCACATAAACTAGAAAATGTAGCGTGCACGCTCCAAGGGGAAGAGACTAATGCCTGCTGACACAACCTCCTACCTTCCATCCCAGGACCTATCGACCTCTCCAGAAACACTGACTAGTGCCTCCACTTCATGAATCAGATACACCTCGTTACATATGTACAAATATACACGCCATGTGCATAACAATGCCGTAAGTATGTGTGATTTTGCTAAGGATAGCCACGTGATAGTGCACGGGATGTCATAATCCTGCTGCAGTGTTTTGTTTGTGTCATTAAGTGCACTGGCGAACATGCATAGATATTAACAAGCAGTATCGGCAATTGTAATCCTTAAACCTAATTTGTAATATAATATAGAGGTACTTTAAAATGATAAATCGAATGCCTACTGTAAAATATATTGACGAGATGAGCGACTGAAATACTCATTTGAATCTCAATGATAGTATGTGTGATATATTGCATGTAAAACTTTCGCACTAGAGATCTTGGCTACTCAAAGATATTGTGCTATAGTACATAAAGAGACATAGGTTTAAGGATTAGAGATGCAAATTAATTAATGTGATTATTCATTAGAAAGTGAATGTGAGTTTTAAATTCTGACTAAGTGAATATCTATGCATTTATAAATAGAACAAAACGTATATATACGATTCACAAATAATACGTGCAAGAAGAGAACAAGTGAAAAAGCCATTGTGTCCACCAGACTGTCTGTACAAAAGGTGTACGGCAGCGAGTAGTCTGTGATCCGAGCACGAGTGGCTATGCCTACTATCTTCATTACGATATATAATTATTAATATGTTATATATAAATATATATATATATAAATATATATATACACATGAAAAATATATAAAGCAAAAATCACGCAACACACACTTTCATGGATTGTAGTGAGCTAGCTAGAGAGGGACTATATATGTATTATAAGTTGAAGGGTTAAATGCTCTGTTGAAAGAGGCAAAATAAGAGATAATATTAAATTAAGACAATTAAAATAACTTTAGCGAAAAATTAAATGATAAAGAGTTATGTGAGCAGCTCAGTCAGTTTAGGCCTATCTACGTATGTTTATTACGTAAAAACGTCTTTATTACACATTGTTTAGAATTCATATTTTGTTCATACTTGTTTTAGGCAATCATATGGATATGAAATATCGTTGTTGTGTAATTTGCAATCGTCGTTTTCAGGAAAAAAATCAGTAAGATCATCATCATTGTCATGGTTTATTTCATTCTAGTACGTGTGTGGCCAAGATAAAAAAAAAGGGACTATAGTGAACAAATCTTGACCGCATATGTGTGAAATTTTTATTATTACAATTACGAGTCACTATTGTCATTATTACTGCTACTATTATATTATCATCTCTATCATTACTACACTACTATTCATACTACTACTACTATTATTGCTACTATTACTATTACTATTACTACTACTATTACTTATATACATATTATTATTAACACACTGATCATTCAATAATGATGATTCTTATCGTATATTGTTAAGAGAAACCGTATAACAAATGCAAAAAAATGTTTTATATGATTGGATATACATAATATACACACGCAGTAATTTCTTTTTTTTTTTCTTTTTTTTTTTCTTTTTCTTTTTTTTTCATCAGATTAGGAGAGACAACAACAATATTGAACAAAATGTGTATATTTGTCAAGAAGCACTTTTCATCTATTTTACGAGACGTAAGGAAGAAAGAAGGTCATTGATGCAAATGCATCCAAGACAATTTTGTCGTTTACAACGACATATACATAGTATTCCTTTATAAATGCATTTTATGTTTAGTTAATATAAGACTGGCTCATTTTTTAAGTCACATTCTTGAGATGATCGTTATTCGTCTCACACATGTATTATTCCGAACAAAAGAAAGAATTTAATCAATTCAGCGCACACTGCCAAGGCTCTTTATGCGCTACATTATAAATTCTCGATCAGTTTAACAAAAAATACGTATTTAAAGTGTTACTCGGATCGAATTAAAAAAAAAAAAGAAAAAAAAGAGAAAAAAGAAAAAAAAGAACGAGAAAAGAAAGTGAAGCTGATGATATTCTGTCGATGTAGGCCTAGGGAATCTGGGGGCAAAATCACTCTCTTGTACTTAACAATACTCTCCCTTGTATTTCAATTAATCTTAAGTCTCCAGAATCCCTCCCCTGCGACATTAATTCATATTATCTCACTCTATTATATGTATTGTATTTATTTATATTACGAACAGACTAACTCTTTCTCTATTATTGAAATGTGCGTTAATCTGTACACGACATCGACATTTTTTCGCATAATTCTTTTTATGTCTCTCTGTGCGTATTTGTATCAAATTGAGTGCAAGATTGTATTGTATGTATGTATACACTTTTTATTTTTTTTTATTTTTATTTTTTTTTTATTTTTTATATATATATATATATGTATTAAGTTCTATTCTCGAGACGAAACTAACTCGAATTTCTACACAAACATGTTATTGTGAAAATACGAGAGTATCGTTAGTATTATTTTTGTAAACACATACATTCGTATAAACAAATGAGATGTATGATCCTCGTTCGCGAAAATATTGTAAAAATAAGCGCGATATATGTGACATACATTTAAAACGTGAGTGTTAACATGAAATTGAATTTCTATACGAGATTTGATAATTCATACTTTCTAATACGTAGTCATTTTTCTTTTTCTATAATTTATTTTTGTTTCTTTTTTTTCTGTTCTTTCTTTTTTAACTCCAAATAGATCTGAACTTTTAATTAACAAATGGACGACCAAATTATATGGTATTCGTACTAGAAGAAAAAAAGAGCATTTCGTTTTTATTTTTACTTTATTTTTTAGAATCGTGTATATATATATAATATATTGACACATAAACCGTCTATACTTATATAGTACTAGTTTATATAAAAATCAACGATTTACCAACGCGCATTATATGACTATATTGTAAACGTACAATTTTATGGATGAAATATCCATAAATATTAACTCTTTATCTGCCCTAACCTAAGTAAATGAATAAAGAAAAAATAATGATGATAGGTTAGTAATGATGATGATCTAATGCGATGATAAGATTATCGCTTACGAAAAAAAAAAAAACAAAATAAAATAAAAAAAATCAAAGAGCGTCCCATTTTTTACAACGCTCGTTAGAAATAGTGTGAATATATATTTTTCATTCCTTAATGATGAATTAAAAAAAAAAATAAATAAATAAATTAAATAAAAACAAAAAATAAACATTATTACTTACTTTGGTGTGTGGCAGGTAATGCGTTAAAACTTTCAAAGAAGCGAATACGATTAATATTTTGTTGGTTTAAAATGACAAATAAATTTGTAATAAATAGGAATAATGACTGTTCGTTGTAGTATGGCTTTTGGAATGTGACTTTCAACAACCTTAAATGCATTTTTATTGCTTTATTCGCTTAACTGCAAAAAAATACATTTAGATTTATTATTAACTCGTAATTATACCAATGTTAGCTTTTGGTACAAAAGTCGATTCAATTTTGCCGCGTAATATATCATAGAGGTTATAAAAAATAAAACTTTTTCTAATCGTGAAGATACGTTATCAAGTTTTTTAATTAAAAAAAATAAAAGCGTACGCTTATATGCATTGATACATGAAATAATTTAATATATAAAAAGATAATTCATTAAATATATTCACTCTTAACTTGACACACTCTTTTGAATCGCATTTTTTTCTTAATTTGTTTTCTACTTAAAAACTTGTGAATGTGTATAATATATATGTGTATATATATGTATATGTATATGTATATGTATATGTATATGTATATATATATATATATATATTTAGAAACGTACAGATTAACGTACATAGATAAAAATACGCATGTATGCGTATTTAATGAAAAAATAATAATAAATAAATAAAAAAATATGTGTCTCCTCGTTGCTATCAAAATTAACGAGGTATCATTTCATTGGGATGAAACGATAAGTATTCGTTACATGATCGTTCTTAAAAAAAAAAAAAAAGAAAAAAAAAGGGTTTAACATTCGCGGAAAAAGATCTGCAATGCGGCATTAAAGTATTATTCATAAAAATCGAATGGGACGTTGAAAAGATTTATGGATAGTATTAGATGCTAGATAAAATATTTCATGTATGTACAATAATTTGCAAAAAAAATCCCGATTGCGCTGCGAATGAGATTCGCGCCTATGTATGCAAAATGGATAACTTCTTAGCCAGAAAAGAAAGAAAGAAAAAGAAAAAATAGAATAATGGTCGGAGAGAAGTTTTGGATAATTTTCTTATTATATGTGCGACAGTCAACTCCATCCATCTGAAAAGCTTGTCAATTCAGCATTCAACGTATGTATTATAATGTAATTGACTGAGAAGGTTCGATGATGAAGATATCGTGAGCCCAATTAGTGTATCATGCTTCGTAGTATAGAGAAAAAAAAGAAACCGAGGATCATGTCGAATTAAGATTACTCTTTGTTAAGCTTCATGGAGGATGGGGGTGGGAGGGTAATTATTCCCAGCAATAAATATCTCTCTCTCTCTCTCTCTCTCTCTCTCTCTGTATATGTACGGTTGGGAATTATGATGTACGGTGTGTAAAAGAATCGTGGATTCCACTACGTTTTTTGCTTGGAAAGAAAGAAAGAAAGAAAGCGACATTCTCCTTTATCCTGTAGGTAATCTGCCTGTTAAGAATGTATGAATGCGATTCATTTGAAATCGCGCGCGCTTGTTACGTCTCTACGTACGTGTGGATACATATATGTTTGTGTGCGCGCGTGCCAATTGTATCCTTTATAAGGCTCCTTCTCCCTCTTATCCCCATCAGTGTAAATAATATTCAACTTCCCCCCCATCCTGCAAATGAATAGATTGTAAGTTACACTTGAGAACGAAATGACTCTTGCCAAATTTTCAATGGGACGTAGGAACAAAGAAGTAAGCATTTGAAGAATCGCGAAAATATATTGGTATTATAATTGACGTCGTCTCATTTTTCTTTGTATATTTTCCATCCTATTGAGATAGTAAATATTATATATAATACAAATTTCTATTTAATTTTAGTAAAAAATTTTTTATATATAGTACGTACAATGTAATAGATGTACAATCATTGATTAACAAATTATACTTTCTTCTCTATAATGCACTAAAACTTATCTATAATTTTATATATATATATATATATATATATATATATATATATATATATATATATAAATTTTACATTAAAAACTTATTGTCATAGACATATGTTGTGCGAAGGATAAAACCATATTTACATCATTAATTATAATGTTTATAAAGATTTGTTAGGTACTATTTATTTTATATATAAATTCAAATGAATTTTATTTATAATATTAAAAACTTATTGGCCATATATATATTTATATCAAGAAGATTTAATATTCTTTTATGTTTTACTTAATAAAAAAAATGTTATTACTTTTTATACACTAAACTAGACAAACAACTTGCTACCATGTGTCAATCGATTTCATATTTAAGGTAGGATGTTATCTGTAATGAAATTAAACATCTCACTCCACTCCTGACTTGATTTTGTACATTACAGATTTTTCCTGAGAAGATTTCCCTGAAGAACTCGCTGGTGAAGCAGAAGAGGAATTTTTGGCATTTGCATTGCTGTTTGTACTACGCTTCTCTTGTTTTGCCTTTTTCATCATATCCTTCAATCTCTTATCTGCACTAATGATATGAATGTTCGGTGTTATCTTCGTTCCACCACCTATGCCAGATGGAAAACTATTTCTATTAATAGGTTGTGATTGATTTACATTATTTGATGATGATTTGTATTTTTCTGAGTACTTCGAGCCTAAAGAAAATGAAACGATAACATAATGGTATTTTATGTATTAAATATCATGTACTACTGTACTTACTTGAATTAGATTTTTTTTGCTCTTTAGATTTACTCTCTATTACAGTCTTTGGTGAACTTCTTTCTTTTGGTGTCTAAAATAGATTATAATGAAAGCATTAAGGTTCTCCATATCTGTGCATTTAAATTTTGCATTTCTGCAAAATGCAAATACGACATAATATGGTTGAATACACACACCTGAGACTTTGTACAGTTCGAGCAATACCACACCAGTCTTGGAACGTCTATTTGTGAATCCAATATATGTGGAACATGACATTCTTGATGATACAAAGAATGACATTCTACGCATTCGACCAGTCTGTTTCTTGCTCCAACGTCCATTCCTTTACAAATTACACAAGTTAAATCATCTTCTAAAATTTCTAATGCTAACGTGTCATCTGATTGAATGATCTCTGGAGGAGTATCCCGTGCCGGTAAATTAACTGGAGAACTGTTTTTACTCGATTTACTCGAATGTTTAGAAGAACTTTTACTCTTTTTACTACTGCTACTACTACTGTGATCGCTTAATACTGGTTCTTCCATCATATACTAAATAATAAATAAAAGTTATTATTACACCATGATACTTTACTATATAAATCATATATATATATATATATACATATACCTTTTTGTGCAACACATTAGAAAGCATTTTAGATGGACCATACTTCTGTTTAATTATTTCATCTAAAAGCGCCCTTAACTGTTCAGCAGAATCTTTGTTTGTAGAATGTAAAAGTCTTAAGCCTTGTGTAAATTGAGGATCTAATTCTAATTGTGACATTCTGTTATTAATATATATTAATCTGTAAAAAAACACCATTTGAAAAATTTCCAAGGTTATGTACGTTTTACAATGGAGTTATTTCAATTATTTAGTAACATTGATTTGATTTTTTTTTTATATTACATGTTTTTAATCAATATCAATTTTTATCCAATATCATCGAAGCACTGTTTTTCTTAAAGGATAATAATTTTTTAGAAGAAATTTATGTACAATGTATGGACTTAAATATGTTTGTGAATACGTCCATATTGAATTCAATGAAACAATGACTGGATATATATAAATAAAAATACGTATAAAATCGATTCTGTACATATAAATAAATGTATATATATATATATTTCGTTAATTTCTTTTTCGCTGCAATACGTTTCATTAATTTGAAGATTATTATTAGAATTCAAGAAAAAATATCGTTCTTAATTTACTTTTGCAAGGCATTAAATTACAATTGAAATTAATCTGTACTTACGATACATTTAAATATGTTAAATATTTTTTTATCATTTGTTAAGAAGTTGTAACAATTTTGATATTTTCTGAAGATTTTCAAAAAAGCCGCTTTAAAATAGAAAAGTAAAAAAAGAACACGTGCGTAGGCGGCAGCACTATAGAAAAAGATATTTATATGTTGGCAACACTACTATAAGAAATTCAGAGAAGGAATGATTATGTTCAAAATATTTTTTTAATAATGTAAGTTTGTAACATAAGACGTATGATATATCATTGTACGAACAGTAAGAATATATAGTAATATTAATTTGTACGGAAAAAATAGCGGGAGTGAGAATACATTCTAAATATGAATCAGTATATTTATATATTTCTAATCGAAACGATTAAAAACTTGTAAAATCTCGACTACAAACGTATGTGTATATATATATATTTTTTAAACTCTTAATTTTGTTTCAGAAGCTCGATTAATTCTATAATTTAACGTTTTTTCAATTAAAAACAAGGTAATTAAGTAAGAGTGAAAAAAACGCGATGGGGGGAAAAAATGCGAAAAAATGCGAAAAAATGCGAAAAAATGCGAAATGAAAAATAAAAAGAAAGTTTGTCTATTAACGAAGTTCTGTTGAAATTCGGTCGACGTAGCGTAGTAAAATAATAATATCGGTATCAGTTGCGTAGCTAGAAATAATCTTCACATAAAAGTAGACACTGTTATATGAAATAGAAATCAGCATTAAGGATACAGACGATAAAGTGCGTAGGTGATAATATTGCTCGAGCCGGCCCTGATCTCATGTATTCCAAATTTAATTTCACAGCTTTGATCCGTGTGAAATAAATGTAACGTTCCGATTGTGAAGATCATAAAAATTAATCCTCTGTTGCTACGGAGGATATGCAGGGGTATGGAACCGAGAAGTAACACATGGGATAAAGGTTGGAAGCAGGTGAAAATATAACCAAAGAAAGACCAAAATAGTAGCCGTGTAAGTGAGCAAGTGTATAAGGAACAAGTCAGGTACGGCTATGCACTTTTTCCGTCTTCCTTTATCCAACGAAGACGCAGAAGAACTTCCTTGTCCGAAGTGCATTAAAAGGCTGTCTAACTTCAACGGGCAGTTGGCAGCCGTGCGTAAAAGAAATAAATAATCAAAGCGACCATGAAGTGACAAATAAAGTTGAAGAACAATGCTCGAAAATATCGCGAGAGAAATTGTGTAAAGCGTGTATTAGACTTATTCGTATGTTTTCGACAGGTCTTCCGCGATGTAACGTGGTGTATCGTACTATATAATAATTGAAGGTGCGTTATGTATTTGCTGTGGAATCGAGGCTGACATTTGGATATTTTCCTACTTTCAATATCTCTATGATATTGGTCCTTTACCTTTGCTTACTCGTATCGGTTGTATTCCTACAACAAGAATCGAGTTCTATGTCGTGGAACCTGTACGTAGGTTTGATTAATTAAATGACTAAAAACGTTCGAATTTTGTATTCGTCGAAATACGTTCTACCGGGAAAGAGGAACTTTACGGCCATGCTTTCCTCGAGAGTGATATCTCGAGATAGTTATTAAGCACAGACTTCTTCAAAACTGGTGAATGTTTTTCCATTGATAACCTCAATAGTTCCGCACTCTGCGGATGGTAGTGGCCATGCATCTGGTCCTTATATTGCCTACCAAGGTCTGACATTGTAGTTATTATACGCAAGACTTCAAACATGAAAACAGAGAAAAAACCAAGTGAGCCAAGTTGCGTACCTACAACAGTTGTCAAGGAGGAACCAGATACAGATTCTGTCAAGATTAAGGAAGAAGGTACAGGTGGTAATAACGAGGATGCTTCTGGTGAAGATACAACAGAGTGTCCAAGAGATCCTTGTTTGGATCCGACCAGTGGGGATGGAACAATGTCTGTTGAGAATCAAAGTAGTAATGGAAATCAACCAATTTTAAATTCTGTGAAGCAAGAAGGCGATCACAATAATCCAGCTGAAGATTTGCCAGGTATTATGTAATGATCTGAAAACGCGAGTCTTATAAATATCTTCGTACTAAACAAAATATCATTGCTTTATTAGATTGCAGCGGAAATGTGATTACCACCGATGGAATACAACCACTTGTTAGCAATGTTCTTGGAAAGCAAATAGGTACTAGTACGAGTAGTGGAGAAGCTCAATATATGCAACAACAAAGTCAAATCTTTGTCTTCTCTACGGCATTAGCTAATAAAAGTGCAGAAGCAGTGTTACAAGGACAATATCCATCGATCATTGCTTATCATTGTGCGCAACCAGGCACAAAAAAATATTTGGAGGTATGATCTTGTATTGTGTATATTTTATTATTAATGTTTCGTATATTTATTCATGAGTTTGTTGTCTCATGTGTATTTTATGATATATGGAATATATATATACATATATATATATATCGTCCATAGAAGCATCCAAATAAGATGAATCAATTTCGACAAAATCCAGCACAATGGTTAAACAATCTTGCAATGATGAAACAGAAAAGTCATCAAGGTAGTTCAACTACTACTTTTCCTACCGAACAACCTCCCGATCTACCAGCGCTTGATCCAAATACTCCACAATTTTGGAATGAACCTAATATACGTAACTTAAATGGTGGCAATTCTCTTGGAAATTCAGAGCCATCGTTAGATGATACAAATATAGATGTGCCTTGCCTAGTGCCGAATTCACCCAGTAATTCAGGTAATTTTTACGTTTAAGTAATCCCATTATATTTAGCAAAGGAATAAAAATCTTATATAGTGTTGTTATATTACATTCTTAATGAATTTTTATTGTAGCTAATCCTCAACCATCTAGTAATGCAACGATGGGACATAGTCCAAGTTTGCTCAGTGGTACTACAAGCCCAGGTCCAGGGAGTTTACAACCATCGTTACAGGGTGTTAAGGTGCCGGATGAGAATCTAACACCACAACAAAGGCAACATAGAGAAGTTCAATTGGCAACCATTAGAAAAATGCAGATGATGTTATTTCCTGAACATAAAGAAGATTCTTCAAATGCATTAGATGGTACTCAAGGAACACCAGTATCATCGTGTCCTCAAACAAATGTCCCATCTGTCGTACCAACTCAATGTCCTCCCAGTATGGATTGGCATAAGTTACAACATCAATTTCTAGATGGCAAAAATAAGGTAAATATTTTTTATTAAAAATATTCATATGCAGGTAGCTTAAATTATTTCTGTTGTAGGCAAGTGTTGGTAGTCCTAGTGCGGTTCCATTACGTGGTGCCAATATGGTTGGGGTTCCACGTAGTCAAGGACCACCACCACCATACCATCAAACAACACGATCTGCGAGTGTACCAATTGCAATTCAAAGTCCAAATCCATCTTCTCCTAACAATCCCACTAGTAATTTATCATTACCATCACCTCGTGCAAGTTCAGCTTTGAATTCGCCAGCTGATTGTAACAGACAATTTCAACTTGGTAATCAAAGAACTGGACATTTGCCAGGACAAAGTCCGACCAGTCAAGATTCTCCAAATCCAACAGTTGGTTCGAACGCAGTGTCGACTGCACGATTAAATCATAGCAATCCGGGAACACCAGTTTCTCATTCTCATATTATTGCCCTCAGTCCTAGTGCTCCTCAAAAGGACACTTCTCTTGACTTTCCTACGAGTCAGCCACCAAACGGTAAGTTATTTCGAATTTATAATCATAATTAAGCCGTTTAAAACGTCTTTCGATTAATGTTAATTCCTTTCCTCTTCATAAATCAGCAATTGTTTTTCTTTTTTTGTCTGAATCTAGTGGATGGAATGTTTTGTCGAACGTTGCAATCATTAGCTCAGCAAAAACAACAGCATAGTGGAGCAGTGAATGCTGCAGGTGTAAAAGAAGCAAATCTCATGCCTGTACCTAGTCCTCAACAAATTCAGTATTACAACACGTTTGAGGGACAAGAATTAACTATACAAAAGCAAGCTAATACCAGTCTTAAAGAAGGCAATTTGTCTGCGTAAGTTCAGAATTGTATCGTATTGAATGTTTTTTCCTGCAGAATCTTAATTTTAGTACGATTTAATTTTTATTCTCAATGTTAATAACAGATATTATTCATTTTAGAAATAGTGGTAACAATACAGAAATATCAAATAGGATATTGTCAGGAAACATGGACAACAACAACCAATTTCCAGCACGAACGGAAGCTGCAAGTCCAGTTCAAATGGATAGTATGAATAGAGGTTTTACAGGCTCCTTACACAGTCCTCATACACCACATACGCCACATACTCCTGGAAGTGGTGCTCCTCATACTCCTGCAGATCCAGCGAAACCGGGAAATAAATCGAGTGCTAGTGCTCAAAGCAGTCCTGCGCCGCATAATACAAGTGTATCAGATAGTATGGGACCACCGCGAGCTGTCCAAGCATCACCTACGACAAAACCTGACACATCACCTCCTTTAACTAAAGATAATCAACAACAGCAACAACAACCGCAATCTCAGCAAGCACAATCGCAACAACAACAGCAACAGCAGCAACAACAACAGCAGCAACAACAACAGCAGCAACAGCAGCAGCAGCAACAGCAGCAGCAACAACAACAACAACAGCAGCAGCAGCAGCAACAACAGCAGCAACAACAACAACAACAACAACAACAACAACAAGTAAACTCTAACAATCCTGGAAACACAACAGTAGTGCCTTCGCTGGGTGCTCCAGGAACTTCTTTCCCTTGTGCCAGATCATCTATAAATGTGAGTCAACCTTCTGACAATGTGCCTCTTAATCCCAACAATATTGGTAGCAGGCTAGGTAGTTTGAGTGGGATGAGTACAAATCATTTTGATCCTATAACTTCATTAGCACAAATGAGTCAACAGCTAACAAATACAGCCACGAGTAATTCGTTAGGTAACGAAGGTCCGATACATTCTGGTAATCCTGGGATGATGCCATTTGGCAATCCACATAGTATTCATATGATACAAATGAATAGTGAAATGAACGGAGGTTGTCACGTGGGTGGTCCAACCAGTGAACCGGGTGAAGTCAGTGGAATGTGCATGGGTTTGGCAGGACCACCTACAAGTTATAGTCCTACCACTACGCATACTGGAAGTCCAGGAGTGCCTAGTAAAATGGGGCATCCTATGATGGGTCATGGAATGATGAGTAGTCACTCGGGAGGTCAAGGGAGCGGATATCCAGGAGCTGAACCTCACGCGCCATCGCCAAGATTGATGACGGGACATGTAACAGGACCGAATCCTTATAATGGAACAAATGTTCAAGTTAAACCCAATGCTCCAAATACCATACAATATCTACCAGCAAGGCCCAATGTAGGACATGCACCTAGAGGGCCACCAAGTTTGGACTTTCTTCAGAGATTTACTAATCCCTTATCCAATTTGGAATCTAAGATGCCCACACCTTCGGTAAATCTTCAGTACTTCCCAAATGGTTGTGTACCGAATAGTATGGGTCCGCATAGCGGAATGCCATCCACAATGAGTGCTGGACTTCCTGGTATGGGAGGGTCTCCAAGAATGGATGGGCAGCCAATGAATACGTCAGTTGGTGTACATCCTTCTATGAGACCAGTTGGTAACATGCGGCCTCAACCTAATGTAATGCGTATGCAGTATATGGTTGGTGGAGGCGTTTTTCCAGGTAATTCAATGGATCCTGATAAAGTCTTCCCACCTGATATGGTATCACAGGTACCTAATCAATCAAATCCTGGTATGTATGTATCTGGTAGTAAAGGTAGTCCAATGGGATTGGGACCACCTCCTGATGCTACTCAACCACTACCTCCAAGTATGGGTGGCACTACGAGTAATTTTAAAAATAGTCCATTTGTGGGTAGTGGTCCAACTATGTCGGATCCTAATTATGCTCAACAGTTCCATAACTTCCAACAACAACTTTATGCCACTGGAACAAGAGGTAGTGGGCCACCACATCCTAATTTACATCCACCACCTAATTCTCATTCACATCAACAGTTCTTCATGCCTAAATAAATAACACGATTATTGTATATCTGAGTAACAGAAACTGTGATCATTTGTGTGTGATCTTTGTATCTCTGTTACTCATTAAATAAGAATAATCCGATCATTTATAACTCGACAAATCTTTGAAAGTCTAAGCTGAGTAAAAGTCTGTTTTGCTAATGATTACAAAAAAAAAAGAAAAATGAATATTATTATGATTTTAACGTCCATTAAATAATGATGGTAAAAAGCATTGTAATAATATCGTAAGAGTGCCTACAACTGGCATGTGGCGAGACTTCTCGTTCAATTTTATTTTATTTTATTTTTTATATATATACTGTGTTATATATATATATATATACATATATATATATGTGTGTTACACTCAACAAGGATTTTATTTCTAAATCGTATAGCATTACGTTTCTAATATTTTTTGTCTCTATTGCTGTTATTTCAATGGTATGAAGATATTTTCCGATTTTTCTCTTTTTTTTTTTTTTATTCAGATTACCGAGACAACTTGTAAATTCTAAACGTTTCTAAATAGAAACACAGCGCGTAACTATGTTAACGCGATAATGTAAATACTGATGTAAAATCTGATTTTTCGTAATAATCGTTATATCAACGATTGGAATGTGCGGTTTGTAGGTAAGAATATTGCTATAGCCTGAAAAGTTAAAAGGAGAAGGCAGAAGTCCATTCTTCCTCTTTCGCTGTTCGTAGTGTCGTTTGAAAGAAATTGTTCACGAATAACCAAGGAACAAATAAGCGAGCGAGAAGAAAAAGTACGCCGGTGCCGGAATTCATCCTTCCTTTATCAAAAAATACTTAACACACACGTTACAAATTCAAGTTCATAATTGTACATACATACATACATACATACATACATACGTACATACGTACGTACGTACATACGTACATACGTACATACATGCATACCTACATACCTACATACCTACCTACATCATACTTACCTACCTACATACATACATACATACATACATACCTACCTACCTACCTACCTACCTACCTACCACCTACCTACCTACCTACCTACCTACCTACCTACCTACCTACCTACATACATACATATATATGTATATATATATATATACACATATATGTATACATATATAAACCTGTTGCAACATAATCCGTAAAGTATCGCCCGTTCCTTTCACTCCCTCACCAATCCTTGTGACCAACTCTGTGCATAATCATGACCCTATGTAGTTTGTAATGATTATAAGAAAAGTAATTGACTAAGAACAATTATGTTGTTGACGAATGATTTTTATTATAAATGAAAAATAAAGATATTTACAAGAAGTCATTATGATATTGATTAATAACCATTTTTTTTATAGTTTAAAAGCAGGCATCAAAGTTGTAATTGATGTCGCTATACACCATGATATAGCGATAAATTCACGTTGTTTCAAATACGTCGATTGCTTTCGATTTATTCAAATTTATGATAATTAAGGAGAACATATCTTTTCTATCATTTTGATAACGCGAGAACACATCCGAATTCATTAGGGAATGATTCTTTAATACTACATAGTATAGTTACTTATTCGGATATTTATGCATAGATATAGAAAAATGAAAGAGACCGAAAAAATATTGTAAAGCGGTGAAGAGTAAAATATTACAAAAGCAGGCTGAGCAATTTAAGCAGTGATATGTTTACATTGACCTAGTGCGTTTGTAATAACACAATTGAAAACTCGAAGCCATTACAATTATTCCGTGCTTTTGCAAAGCTTTGAAATTTTCTATATTCACATACTCAGTTTTTATGTTAAAGTAACGTCGTATCTTACGTCAATTATCTATGAAAATTGTATCTAGAAGGATTCACCAAAACCATAAATCTTGTTTTGACTAGCGAAGAATTTTATCTACGCTTAATGATTTATAAATTTTGCATTATTATGCAAAATGACAATATTGCGCAGATGAACAACCTACGTTTTTGTTTTTCCTTTTCCTTCATCATATCATTCTTCCTATCAATTTGATCACAAATTTGAAGCTTACATCAATCGATTCCTTTTGCAAGAGGTTTTATATTATCTTCCACTTTATTCAAAAGTGCTCACTAGATCACTAAACTTGTCGCATTATACGTATGTTCTTAGTTGCGGACTTGTTGTTGCTCCAAGTATTTTCTTCTGCCTGTAAAAGTAATATTTTTAAGTTCGAGATACTTTTTAAAACAGTACTTTACTAATCCTTATTTAACAACGCACATCTATTCTATAACCTAAATCGTAATTTAATTGTGAAAGTGCAAAAAAAGAATAGCATTCAAAAAAACTTATTCATTGTGGTTTTTAAGAACCAGTTCTATCCCTAAACCCATGTCAAACCTGTCCTTCTGCACAACTTCTCAGTGGCTGGATGTACCTGAATCACGCCAATCATCTCCATTTCTGTAAGTATTAGAATTCTTATAACGCATATATATTTATATTTGCTTATATAATGTAAGATATATTAATTAGAAGAAAGTTTCATTGGTAATAAAATTGTATTGTTAAACAGAAATGATCAACACGGAGCGTTCTAATTATTATTTATATCAATTGCGAGTTTCATTCGTTTAAGACACGATTTTTTTTATAAGTGGAAATGTTTAAAAAATGCAAGAAGTTGATTATTTCTATTACAAAAAAATGCAAAAAAATTTTTATTACATTACCCTCATTACCTTGACCGTTGTCCTTCTGAAGATACAGTATTTCCATTTGTGCTGAAAGATTAGATGGTTGAAATATTAATTTTATTTATTCCAAAGATTATGCTACATATAATTACCTTTTTTTTACTGCTGCTAAGTCATCCCATTCACTGAGATCATATTTAGATAAATCGCCATCACCATCGTCATCATCCTCTTCATCTTCTTCTTCCTCTTCCTCTTCCTCTTCCTCTGCTTCTTCTTCATCATTATCCTACAATGAAACCATTTTATAAAGGAATTATAAAAAATTTACTTACCGAACATAAATTAATAAATTACATTTTCTTCTACTTGCTCTATTTCTTCATCAGCTATTTCATCTTTTTCATCTTCTTTGGCTTTACAATGAGAGGGACTGTTGTACCTAGAATCTTTAGAATCATCATCAGAACGATTCTCAATCTTCCTCTTTTTCTTACGTCTTCCAAATTCATCGTAATCATCGTCATCTTCTCTTCTTTCTTTATATTCAACTATACCACGATCGTTATATCCTCCACCATATCCAGTACGTTCTTCTATTTCCCCAAATTTGGGAGCGTTACACATATTACATTGTTGTCGGCGAGCCCAATTCACATTACCACACTTACTACATTGCCAATCGTCCGCACTGTAACATAAAGTATATCTAAATATAAGTAAAATTTATAGAAATGAAAGAGAAATAGAAGTTAAATGTAATATGTATCTGACCTAAACTTTTGCTTTTAACTTAAAGATTACCTAAATAAGCCTCTACTTTTTTCTGCAGCTGCTTTACCAATTTCTTGTCCCAGTTTTTTCTTCTTTGTACATTCACCTCTGTCTATATCAACAAACTTTTATTATATATTGTTGCTAATTTAATCTATATATTACTATAATTGTAAAAAATTGTAATTGCATTTATAATTGTAAAGAGAAGTTTCTTTTTTTACCAAAAAAAACTTGATTTTTTCTTTACCAAGAAAAACATTATTTATTTTTTATCATAGAATCTAAAATATACAGAAGAAACTTTTGTGAAATAACATATTAGACAGAGAATGCATCTTCGTATCGAATGATTTTTCAAAATATCATAAAATTAAAATAAAACTAATAAAGAAATTCTCATTAATAAGAAAATATATATACCTTTTCCACACCGATTACAGGAGCTTCTTCTTGCAAAATTTACATTGGCACACCTGTAGTACAGTAACAATTGTATATTACACTCACATGTAATAATAGTATTTGTATTAATATAAAAGCAAAAAATTAATAAGAGGAAAGAAAATAATTATTTTAATGATATCTAAATTATTATAAAATACGTACTGAGAATCTGGACAGACCCAATCACCATCGTTGATACTACGCTGATTATCTTCGTCAACTTTATTAACATCCATTTTTTTTACAGAGAATATTTTCCAGAGATAATCTCGATTATTTATATTATATTCGCTTTAAGCTAATTTTAGCACTTTTTTATTTAACCTGATGGAAACGTTAACTATCACATTCGGTTTACTTTATAAAGTAAAACCGTAACAGAATTATTTAATACGGAGGCGTAGTTGTAATGATTAATGTATTCTAAAATATCTTATTAATTATCAGACTATTATCTTTTGATATATTTCATTCAAAGTTTTTTTAAACCTATATTACAACGTATTCATAAATATTATTACTACTTTTGAGAGAGAGAGAGAGAGTGAGAGAGAGAGAGAGAGAGACAGAGAGAAAGAAAGAAAGAGAAAGAGAGAGAGAGAGAGAGACAGAGCAATACCTTTTATTACCACCATATCCGCGGTACAACGCACCGCGATACAAACGTGTATGCAAAGTAATTCTTCGCAGAACAAATCAGTGCACACTAACCACTACAATCATAAACTCAGGGGAGCCAAACACTGATATCAGAAAAGTAAAATCTTAATAACGTTTCTTTCATTTGTAGGGACACTAGTATTGCTATTTTAGAGGAAAAAGACTAAGGAAAGAACTGAAAGGAGCATTTGCATCGTAGAACTTGACGGAAGTGGAAGTATTACTGCCATCTCGTTATGTCCATTTTATATACATAAAATTTTTAACATTTTGTTCATACAGATCGAAGATTTTCCAAATTTAAATATTTATATTTCATGCAACGAATATCTTTTAACGTAGAATTGTTAAACTATGTAACATATACGAGCCAATCGTGCTCACATTTATTTATGTTTTTAATTATAAATCAGATCTAAACAATGGTGCTTAATGAGTAATATAACAACGTTAGGAATAACGACGTATTACGATCGTGTGTTATTGTGATAAATTCTTGCTCGATTTCTGTGGATATTGTGATAAATTTTTGCTAAATATTTGCCTTCTGGCTAATAATTTACGCTGTAATATATAAAACAATGCATATTATATACAAATATAATGGAAAATTATAATCAATGTTTGATTATTTATCGGTAAATCTATATCTTATACGAACTATTGTTTAAGCTTCGCGCGTATACGGCGTATTAAGATTTGATCGTAGTTCTAGTTTCGTCCGCTCGTGTCGCACGTTACGTCAACATATGTTCCCTCTATAGTACATCTTTTCTAATGTTATTTACGTCACATTCTGCGTTCTCTCATCTGTCTTCGATTCGTTCGAAATAAGTTATCGTGAATTTTCTACGCTGTCTTTCGTTATAACAACGTTATTAATTTTCTTTCTTATTTATTAATTTATCTTTCTTATCGTATAAAAATCATAAGTCTTAACGATGACTAACATTGTTAAAAGAAACGATGAAGTTCTCGTATTGTTAGGCGAAGAGGTTACTTCCGATGGATTATCTGATTTTATTGCAAAGATTAAAACTCTTGTCGGAAAGGTTGATCAAGTGTCAATTATCAACTTAAAGGAATTAAAAAAGTGTACGTATAATAGTATTTATAAAACAAGTTGCACACACACATCCACCCACCAACATTGTATACACACGTAATATTTCGTTCGATAGTATACATTAATCAATAGATCTGTATGTTTATTTTTTTTTTTGTAACATTTTCTTAAAAATCATTTTTGTAATTATTATATTATAACCTGTAATGTACTAACATTATTTTGTAGGTAGCTATAACAGATCTTCTATCGATGTGATTTTATTCGTTCTTAAACAATCGTCTTTAAATGATAATGAAGTACTCGTAGAATTGTTAAAATTATTAAAACAAAGTGGTAAACTAGTAATCTATGAGTCGCTTTTATTAGAAAAAAAATCAGAGAACAGCTTTACTTTTAAGGAAAGATTATCTAGATTAAAGCTCGCTGGTTTTCTTATAAATGATACAAATCCTAGAAAAGTAAACAAAGAAACTGAAGAACTTTTATCTAAGATATTTGAAAATGTTGCCGACACGTACGAGATAATAGCACAGAAACCATCTTTTGAGGTAATTAAAGTATTTTGTAAGGTGTATATAGTAATGTTAGTTTAATATTATATAGTAGTTTACATTAATATATAATATTATGATACATTGGCTTTATATATTAGATTGGATCTAGCGTGGCTCTAAATTTAAAACAAAAACAAAGTAATATATGGAAATTAGATAATGCCGTTGAAGATGACTTGATAGATGAGGATGAACTTTTAGATGAAGATGATATTGTCAAACCTGATATCACCAGTTTAAAAGGTTGAGATAATTATAATTTTTGGTCTTTGTATATAAATTTTAGATTTATGTATTAATGTATCTATTTTTTTGTTAGTATGTGGTACAACAGGTAAAAGAAAAGCATGTAAAGATTGTACATGTGGATTAGCGGAGGAGTTAAATGGTAAACCAGAAGAACAAGGAATTCAAAAATCATCGTGCGGAAATGTACGTTGTACAAGGTTTTCTAATATATAAGAAAGATTATTCCTGTACAGGTTATATTCAATGAAATTATTTTTATCGTTTATTCATTGTTACAGTGTTATCTAGGTGATGCTTTTCGTTGCGCAAGTTGTCCTTATCTTGGTATGCCAGCATTTAAACCTGGAGAGAAAATTGTTTTACCTGAAAGTCAGCTAATTGCTGATGCATAATATAATTTATTTTATGATATTTTTTAATTGCTATAGAAGTAATAAATTTATCTGCGTGTTAAACATTTCAGGTCATTGGTATAGTATACTTGATTGGTGGTTATAGTATACTTAAACATTAGTTTCTCTTTCTAGTTCATATTTAATAAGAAAATCTATAAAAATAAAGGAAAATTATTTTCTGTGGAAAAGGAGAAATATAAATAAAAAATAATCAACGATCCTTAAGAGATAGCATATTTTATTCCACTTCTTCTGTATACAATAGTAATTTGCATAATAACCATTATGTAAGCACGTTCAATATGCAAAATGTTTAATGTATAAGGCATACCATTGTTCATGAAACAGCCATTTTTATCACTGAATGTATTCCCATTTTGTATGCTAACTTATGTTGACTTTAACTTAAGTACCATCTAAATATATTTTAAATATTTTGTGACCCAGCATAAGTTTTTCTTTTTTACGATAGGAAAAAAAAAAAGAAGTTCACCCCTTTTTTCAGCAATTGTAATTAGATACCCTACTTGTAGACGATATTTAATATAATACACAAACATATTGCATATAATGTACCGACATGGTTTTCTTTACTTAAGGAACATATCCCTTTCACCATAAATCCACTATCCTTTCTCTGAGGATGAGTGTGTGGGAGAGGGCTATTTTCCGCATACGATACTTAATTGCACCTTACAATTCTATAAATGATTGTTTTTCTATAATAGTGCACGTTGTTAGCATAAAATTACACTATAAGCATAAAAGCAAAGATCATAGGTTTATTAGTGTAGTACCTATCGTATACAGGAACAGAAATAAAATCGTCATGTATTGTAATTTGTTTGTTTTCATGACGACAGGAACATTATTCCGTGTTTTAAAGGATAACGTAAACGCTATTAAGTCATAACTACGTATATTATATTATTCATTGGTTTGTACCGAGTAAAAATCGTCAAAAAAACTAACGAAATAAAGACATTAATATTTCATTTCATTGAAATTAAGTTCCATTCTGTTTGTCTCAATGTTTAATTATAGAAAACAATGATACATTTTTGCGAACCAATGATCAAGCTGTGCCTAGGATGTCGTAAGTATTATAATTAACTTTGGTGTGTACACGTTTCATAATCTAAATAGCTGGCCGATTTATTTATCGATTCCCATTGATATTTACAGTAAAAAAATAAAAATAGTTGCATTCGCCTATATATAATTTTGTAATTAAAAATTGTCTTATAATTTATTTTTCAGAGAGAAAGAGAGAGAGAGAGAGAGAGAGAGAGAGGGAGAGAATGATACCTAATAATAAAATGACAATATATTAATATAAAAAATGAACTAGAATATAAAAGACTATATACATTATATGTGATATTAAAAAACGAAACAAGACGATATGAAATGAAATAAAAGAATTTCTGAATTAGTAATGGAATGATGAGATAAAATACATATTTTTATTAATATAGGTATCAAACTCTGTAATAGATTTAAAAAAAAATTAATTGTTTAAACTCTATCTTTTGTTAATATTTGAAAAATTAATTAAATGACAAAAAAAGTAAAATATACAATCGATAATTTGTCAATTATTAGAAAAAAGGGAATCTGTATCAACGAAATTTTTGATTCTATATATCTATACGTCTAGCTATCGTTCGTAATATTACAACATGTATGTATACATACACTCTACAACAATACTATGAGACGTCGTATAAAATAATACACGTTCGGTATTATAAGAAAGAATTTACCTTCTCTTACGTACAGTGTTATTGTTTACATCGGGAGATGTTCTTCAACGCAGAGTTTTTGTTGATATTTCTAAGAATTATATACATCAAAATACCTCCTCTTACCAGCCACGATAAAACTATAAGACAGTTTCCATTGAGTATTCGAACAGGAACAGTGTGGAAATTCTTTCTTATAATACAGACTTGTATAATTTTATACGACGTTTTATAGTATCGTCGCGGGTGTATCTGTAAATATATGTATACAAATTTATTATTACTACGGATAATATGCGTATCAATGTGGCACTATGTTAAAAACTATAATCAGTATGATCTTGAATGCGAACAGCTTTTGGTTTGTTCCAGCAACAATAATTACGTTGAATATGATAATATTTTAAACAGTCAGAAAAGTTCACTGTTTTAAGGCCATTAGAAAAATGTTGATCATAGCACAGCAGGAAGTTTAATCAATTTATATATATATATTCTATATTTTATATGGATATCGCGTTTCCTGTATATTCCTTATTAGAGACGCACATGCAAACACGCACATATATACATATCATTTTTAATCATTTTCGTAATCAAATTAGTATATGTATACATATGTACGTATGCATATATTGTACTCTGGATGGGGAGACGAATTTAGATAATATAATGATGTGAAACGTAAAAGGACGTGATTTTTTGAATATCCGATATACCCAAAAATCAATGTCAATGGAAAACGAATAGAAAGAAAAAAACAAAAGGTAGAAAAAACATTTCTTCGATGTAAGCAAACGAGTGTAGGTATTATATATAGATTGATATTTATTGTAAATAGTTGTTGATTATGAAATTAATTATTTTTGGCGATAACGACTTCAAGTTTAAACAGTTGGATCGACTCTTTGTTTCTAGTAGAAAATATTTTCGTATGCGTCGACTGTGTGTTTATCTTTTTTGTTTTTTACACCACAAATATGTGGTATAAAAAAAAAAAAGAAAAAAGATTTGTCCTATTCGGTACTTATTTTTAATCAAGGTAATGACATTTTTTCTTAGGAATGTACTCAATGGTACTTTTTAAATAATCAAGTTCTCTTGGTTTATAAGGCAGCTTTTGCATGTATTGCACAAGTATTACGTTAAGCGTAGCTCTCGGTGTAAACTTTAATATATATATATATATATATATATATATATATATATATATATATATATATATGTACGTATGTATGTATGTATGTATGTATATATATAATACATATATATGTATAATATATATAATATATATCACCATAATGCACAAAATGTGGCAGCTTTCGTTCGCTTGCTAACAATGCTAAGTTTATATTAATAAGATTAAAAAAAGAAGAACTTTTTTATTATTTTCTCGAATGAAGAAGAAATATGATAATTGCTGTTTAATGAGACAATAAATTACTTCAAGACAGACCTCTATTGTGCGAAACAGATCGTCTATTAAATTTATATCTTCATTTTACTTTTTATTTTCTCTCTCTCTTTATATATATGTGTAGAAAAAAAAAAAGAAAAGAGAAAAAGAAAAAAATTGTTTCCTAAGTACATAACTTATTGAACTACAAGAAAAAAGAAAAAAAAATTAAGTAAATCACGCTATAATTTCATTAATAGAACGAAATAACCATTGTAAAAGCACAGCCCTACATATACGACCCAATAAGGAATAGGACTCTTTCAAAGACCTTTGGCTTTCGTCCTTTTCTTTCTTTTTTACTGTATTTATATATTTTTCTCGTTTTACTTTTTTTTCGTTAAGTTAATTCATCCTTTCATCTTGCCTTATGCAAGCACATATGCATTCACCAAACTTAACAACAATACTAGATAGAGTCTTTTGAAATATATACAGACATCTATCACCGTAAGTAAAAATCTCGTGACGAGCTTACGTGGAATCCATCGAGTTTTCACCTTTTTATATGACGAGAGATTTAGTTTGTGTTAGCACGAATTTCCCTCCATATTATCCAATAGAGAATTCTTCTCGTCCTTTTTCGTATTATTACTCCTTGACATTGGAGTTCGTAATTTTGGTTCGAAACATGGCTGGAAAAAAAGGAAATCTTTTTATTTTTCTATTTTATTGCTAAGTTAGCACGATCAATGTCTTCGAATCTGAATCACTCGGTCAACATTAAGAAATTTTTTTTTTCTTCTTCTCTTTTCTTTGTCTTTTATTGTAAATACTACGAAGAGAGATTCTCAGGTAAGTTATTATTATAATATTTTCAACATTGATTTGTGCTGTTGATTGAGGGATGATATATAGCAAAAATACTGATTGCAAGATGAGATATATATGTATAAAGTGAGAAAAAAATATATATATATAGTAATATGACATAATAATGTAATTAAGTCGATCAAAATCTAAGCAAAACGCGATCATTAGAATTTTTTATCAAAATATTTCATCTTTATGGATTATTGTTATCGAGCTAGTATTTTTGTAAAGAAATTCATAGAGAAAAAATATATTTTATTAAGATAAACGAATACACATATTCAAGAAGGAAAGGTTTAATAACCGAAATGAGATATCGGTCATTCTTCTTGAAATTATCTTAATTAATTAACGTTTAAGTTAACGAGCGATATAAAAAAAAAAAAAGAGAGAAAGAAAAGATATTGAAGAACTTGAAGTTTACGTAATTGGAACGAAGTCTGTTTTTCCTCGTTAAATATTATCTTATATAAACGTATTAATATTGTTCAAAATTTCCAATTAACTGTTTGGACAAATAACTAACAATATTGTCGAGAATACAACACCAACTATTGTCGAGAATATGAATAACGACGATAATAGTAATGATGACAATGATAATATTAATAATGCTAGTAATAATGATAATAATAATGGTAATGATGATGACGATAGTAATAATACTAATGGGATACAGAAAATAATGTATCATGTAAATGTCGACCATACTAGTTAAAAATTTTTTCTTCACTATTTTTAACACGTAGGAATTACATTACGTAAGAGTTGAAAAGTTTAAGTACATTATCTTCAGAAAAAGAAAAGATGATCGCGAACTCGACTTGGGACTCGTCAACAAGCGTTTTATTTACGTTTCAACAAATTTTACGTTAACAAATTCTATTACGCTTTATTTACAACTTTTATTTTCCTTTATCTAAGAAACCGACATATTTTTCTAACAAAAGTTATTATTATAAATACATTTTCAACTTTGTCTCGCGAAGGAATGATCGATTAAAAATACTGATTGCGAGATGATATATATATATATATATAGTATATATACAAGGTCTCTGTCCATAGATATCCAAGCAAATATTTCGCAACTAATTCAAAAATACTTACAATCCAATCTACTAGTTTAACGATACACGATAATAATTTTTATTACTAATATGATTTCACTTGTAAATGATCTTTACTATATAAATATGTACAAAGATATTATAGCTATTTATTTAAAAAAAATTTTGTTGAAACTCATAACTCGAAAAAATTGCGAGTAGAAAAATTATACATACACTTTGTAGTTGATTCAGAGTCGTATAAATCTTTTTTATTAAACTTTCTCGCGATGTCAACTAGTTGCGAGATATTTGCTCGGTCATCTATGAACAGATACCCTGCATATTTATATATAAAAAAAAAAAAAATTGATAAAATACTGACAATGAGATCACAATTAATGAAAAATCAATTGGCCGACAAAAAAATTAACTAAGACGATCATTATACTCTCTTTAGAAAAACGATAAGTAAAAAATATATTCGATCTCGTTAATACTGTTAAAATATACTATAATAATAATATATAAAATATTATCTCATTTTTTAAAAAGAAGAGAGAGAGAGAAAGAGAGAGATAGCTATGCTCACTACGCTCATACATGCGTTTACTACGTCGCAATAACTATTTAGATGGTATTTCACTCACTGTTTCGCAGATATTCATGTTGCAGCAATTTTCTATAGTTATTTCGCATTGATTATCCGTTAGTTGTGGTCTGGACGTTAATGGCGTAATACCACCTTTGCTAACTACGAATCTCTTTTTGATTCGTGGCCGACGACGTAATTTATGCAAGTAGAAACTCATCACGAGGATCAGTATAATAAGTACGATGATGAGAGCGATAAGTACGAATAACAATGTCTTCGATTCGCAATTTTCATCTAGGGCTAACATCTTTTCAGAGGTATGGTTGTTTTCGGTACATCTGTTAAAAAAAAGAAAAAAGTAAGCAAAACAAAATAATAAAAATAGAGTTAATTGACATTGAGATTTTTAGTAACGATAGAAATTAATTGAAAAAATAAATTGTATTACATTAACCTGCAGGAAAATGTATCAACGTTGACTGTAGGCATGTCAGTAAGAATTTCGCAACGCCCGCCCTTCGAATATTTACATTTGCAGAAAGGCGTGTTGTTTTGGAGCGAACATTCGCCATCGTGAAGACAATAACCTTCGCAAATGTCTCTTTCACATCGTTTACCGGTAAACGTTCCGATACATTTACACTCCGCTTCACCGAAACTGTTAACGATGCAATCACCGTGAAGACAATAATTCTGGCAGAGGGAAGTTTCGCATATGGAACCCATATATCTGTGTAGAAAATTTCTCTTTAGTTCTAAACATAAGATAATCATAAAGATCACTTCCGTCGTTAATAGTTAATTAAAGCGAAAAGTGATAATGTTTGTAAATTAATCTATATGAGATCCCTTTTACTATAATTAACTTATTACTTTTAATATTTTTGAATCAATTTGATGCATCATATTTGGAACAGACAGTATTCAAAATTTCGATTTGATTCGGCCAAAAACAATTCGAATTATTCACGTATTTATCAAGGATTAATTAGAAAAAGAAAAGTCTTACCCAGATTTACAACGACAAGAACGTTCGATACGATCGAAGGAACCACCGTTGAGACACAATCGAAAGTTTTCCGGTTCAACTTCTTCGGTACTAGTCGTTAAATTATTGTAAGATTCGAGGAGAGGACCTTTTCGTTGCTTTTCAGGAAGTTTCTTTTTTTCCAATCTTCTTTTGAGTATAGCAAGACAATCGATGGTACCAACGTTGTCTCGTGCAATAACGGCGTTAGGATCAGCATCTCTGTTCGATTCGCGATAGGATTTAAATTTGACCGGTGAGTCGGGATTAGTGGTATTCTTAGGCATCATCCAAATAGCTTTGTGTACCCAATCTGACCAGTAGATAAAATCCTTATCGACGGTGAGATAAACGGGTTGTTGATTTCTATTATGCAAGACGATTTCACGTTCGGTGCCGTCGAGATTGCTACGTTCGATCTTCACATGTATACCTTCTTCGTCGTCACTCCAATAGAGTTTACCTTCGTCATGATCGATCGCTAGACCCATTGGTTCGTAAAGATTTCCCCTGATTATGATCGTTCGATTGGTACCGTCCATGTTGGATCTTTCGATGGTGGGATTGTCGTTGTCGCTGTTGGTCCAGTAGACATGACTGGAGAGAAGGAAGAAAGGAAAAAGAGAGAGAATCAGTCCCGGAGAATGAGGAATAACGCGTGAGAAAGTAAGAGAGATAGATAGATAGAGAGAGAGAGAGAGAGAGAGAGAGAGAGAAAGAGAGAGAGAGAGAGAGAGAGAAAGAAAGAAAGAAAGAGAGAGAGAGAGTCAAGCACACCTGTTACACATGTCAAGGACGATACCACGTGGAATTTGTGTGAGATTATGCAGAAGGACGGGTTCTTCCGGAGGGCCGTTCATTGGTACGCGCATCTTCATGATCAGTCTCTTCAAGGCGTCGCTCCAAAAGAGCGTACGAGAACTTGTGTCAAAGGCGATCGCCACGATGTGCGTCCCGTCTTGCTCTGCGGAGATAAAATATAGATCGATACGAATTTATAATTTGTTCGAGAATTAATTTCTTTTTCTTCTTCTTCTTCTTCTTCTTTTATATATATATATATGTATGTATGTATGTATGTATGTATGTATGTATGTATGTATGTATGTATGTATGTATGTGCAGGTACGAATTATTCAATATTTCTTCACGAACTTTTGAAACGACATTTCGTTTTCTTTTTCTATCTAAATATTAACATTATATGTATAATGTGGAACTGAGGACTTATAATAATTATACTTTGTTTTAAATACAATTCATACTCTTCGTATATTAACTTACAATTAACCTTTAACTCTTGTGAGATCATCATTCGAGCGACAATGAGTATCTTTTTCACAGAACCCTTAAATCATTTGTTGACGCGATACTTCATTTGTTTAATGAAACAAGTTGTTTAGAAGAATTATGAAAATTATTTTGAAGATATATATGTATCTATAAATTTGTATACATACCAATGGAAAAAAAAATGTCAAATAAAAATCGCTCGGAAATAAACTAATAAAAAAATAAATGACAGTGCGGAAAGTTAATTAATATTGAATTTTATAACGAAAATGTTATAACAAGTAGTAGAGCGTTAAAAGATTGATACAAAGGTAATATCGAATTCCCGCGTCTTTTTATAATTCATATCTTTTATGTACCATATGATCGGCATCGCTTAAGCGGGAGAAGGATGAACGAGAAAGAGAAAGAGAGAGAAAGAGAGAGAGAGAGAGAGAGAGAGAGAGAAAGAGAGAAAAAAGAGAGAAAGAGAGAGAGAGGGAGGCAAAGTTAAGAGAAAGAGACAACAATACTTACTCTTTAACAGTGGTTTCGAAGTTAAATTCTTTTTTGTCAAGTCGTTACTGAAAATCGATATGTTGTTTCGAGTGTCACTGAGATAAAGTGTTCTTGTTTTATCATCGTAAGCTATTCCTGTTAATGAAACGGCTCCGGCGACTGTTGCTTCACCCGTAAGAGTCTGATTTCGTGAAAAAAAATCTATCTCGTCACCGATCACAACGGCGATATCTGAAATAGGTAGATAGATAGATTAAACATTTATTTGATAACAATTCATTTATCATTATCGTATTATGAATAACGTGATCTATGTATGTTACGTCAATGTTAAGGCTACGTTTTGTAATATTAAGCTCAATAGTATTTAACGCGCAAATCGGTGTCGATATAAACCGGATTGGTACTAATCGAGATTAAGATCGTGATTGACGATAGAGTAATCTTTTGATAAACGACTTCCGCGTATTCATTTCACTTATTATGTTTCTTTGATTTCGATTGATCGAGTTAATATGTGACAATAAAAAAAGAAGACACACACGCACAAACTACGATGTATTATACATTTTTATCGTATTTATAAGATATATCCGGTAGATTGGGCTTTTATAAATCATTTCTTTAGAAACGAAATCTCTTTTCGAGTTGATATTTAGATTATATATACGAATGTGCGCTAACAGATATCAAGGTCGTGTCAGTAAATAGTTACGAAGCTAGAGATTATCTACTGCTTCATTTAATTCTTTTTTCTTTTTTTCTTTTTTTCTTTTTTTTCTTTTTTTCTATTTTTTCATTTATTTTATTCTTAAATAATGAAGCACTCGATGGAAATTATTTATTAGCGAATATAATTTCCCAATATTCCTGACGTCAAGATGAATTCATAAATTTCGATGTATTTCAATAAATTTGATGGTAATATCATTATCGATTAATTACGATATTGATATTTTTTTATTAATTTTGACGTTAATATTATTATCGAATAATTCCGATATTAATGATTTATTCGATTTCCATGCAATTATGAAAATAATTGAATGTAATTTCATGCAATTATTGCGAAAAAAGATAATGGAATTTAAGATATCTTTAATTCAATATATGTAATAATACATATAATTTTATAGTAATGCAATAAACGTATGTTCGACGGTGAACGAGAGAGAATTATCTTTTAGCAATGTACGAGAGAATTCTGCAAATGAATTTCGTGATTGGAAAAGGGAAATAGAAATAAAAATAAAAAAGAAAGAAAGAAAAAAAATAAAAGGTAAAAGAAATTGACGAGAAACTAGGTCGTTGGAGGTTGTCGTTAATAGCGAACTGACCCATATGGATATATTTTATTAATTAATTTCTTAATTAATACTCGGCGAATACGTGTATATATATATGTGTGTGTGTGTGTGTGTGCTAAAATACATCCTACTCATGAGATTTCTTTATAAAATTCCTTATGATTTTCTTACGAGATTCATTTTACAAGGAAAGTAAAAGTTAAAAAAAAATTGTCGTTTAACGAAAAGAACTTGCTTGCATATTTGCGTAATTTGCAAGTCACACGCACACACCTTATGACGCTCTTCGTATTCGTCGTAATCGTTCGAGATCATTCCTTTTCATACGGTTATGTAAATTGAGACAGAACAGATAGTCAACAAACTTGTATCGATATTTAACGATTGAGATAAGGAAAAAAGTATTTTCTTTTTATTACTACCTACTATTGAAAACATTGATTTTTTTCTCAAGAATGGAACTCTAAAGCTATATGTCTTTCGTTTCTCTACCCTTCTCGTATAATCTTTTAGCGCACGACAATACGAAAATAGCAAGCGATAAAAGAAGAGCTAGATAAATGTCTACTTTTTATATAACGCTTACTTAGTCTGAAAATTAATACTAGATCAGAAAATAACCGAATCGCGAAGAAAAACTACGAAACTTTACGTATTTACGTATCTTAAGATCGAATAAAATCGATGGCGTGCTTTTAGCTCGACTTCTTTTCAAACTTTTATTTATACGTTCGTTCCTTTTTCTTCTACCAAAGACTCAAAAATCTCGAAGTAGTCGTCAGTTCGATTTTTCAAAAGGAAATTAGTACCTACTAGATAAAAAATTAAAACTTTCGATTCTCTCTGTATAAGTGGAACGCCAGTAAGCAGACGAAACTATTCCGACAACCTTTTTTATAAATTTCATTGTAGAAAACGGTACGTGCATATGTGAATCAGTGATAAAAATATATTTTTCAACGAGCAAGTATGATACAATAGTTCCCTGTTATGTTAATTTCATGCTATCGTCGTCATGCATATGGGAAATATTAGAATTCTTAGCGTTTCTAATTAATGATCGCAAGCTCGTGTCATTGTAGATTACAACGTCGACGAGCTGAGACGGTACTATTACGTAAATAGGTATAAGGACGTACAAGAGAAAGATAGATAGAAAATTATTACGAGGTAACGAAGGTGTTCGATAAACCAGAAAAAAACAAAAAATAGGTAAATAAAAAAAAATTAATAAAATATAGATAAGCATATCTAAAGATCGTTCGTTAACAAATTAGTGATAGTACGCGCGGTTTTAAAAGAAGCGCCCTGATAGAAAAGGCGGAAGCTAGACGAAAAGTGGCGTACGTGCCGATCAGCTTAACGTGAATGGAGTCAGGGTATGCGCGCGCGCGCGCCAATGCATACAGACATATACAACAGACGTGTGTACACGTCGACATACGCAAAGATAAAGAGAGAGAGAAATGCGCGGTCCGCATCATCGCTATAGCAAAGTTATGCTCGTGTATGTAATAAGCCGCTAAGTACATGAGAAAAAGAGAGAGATAGAGAAAGACACGACGGACCGATCCGTCTTTTTTCACGTTCTCGTTTTTATGAACGATTAGAAGGATGAGATAAATGACGATGAGAGACACTTACCCCATGACCTGGCATCACTCGTGATCGTGAAAACGGCTAACACGATGAAGAAGACGAAGGCAGTTAGGAAATCTCGCGATTGTCGGGACATTATCATCACGAATCATTTACACTAGTAACGCGAGAAAGAGAGAAAGAGAGAGTGAGAAAAAGAGAGAAAAAGGGACAGACAGAGATAAATGTCTTTTCACCGCCAACACGTTTTTCTTTCCCTTTTATGTTTTTTCTTTTTTTTTTCTCCGTTTCTTTCTCTTCTTTTTTTTATTTCCTTTTTCTTTTTACGTTTTTATGCAATTCGCTAAATCTTTTTCTCTTCGATTAAATTCACCGAATCAAATGAAATTAGAACGACTCGGAACTGTTTCAAACGAACTCTCTTCAAGAATATATTGTTTCTCTCACAACTTTGTTATTTAATTCTCTTTCGTTTCTCTTTTATCGAGAGGGACGAAAGAGTATCACCTTACCATCAACGTTACGTCGCGTTACGGTAGCTGAACGCGAACTGTGTGTCTGTTCAAGACTAAATGTGTGTTCTACCGACGCTTCTTGTCGCCTTCACAGACGCTCGGTCATTGGCGCGACGGAATACTGTTATAACGTTTAGTACTCTGAGACTCTGCGGAATAACGAACGTTGCTACACCCATACGAATTTCTTGCAAAATCGAAACTAGTATCTCCCTTTTTCCCTCTCTCCACTCTCTGCCTGTTTGTCCGTCTCTTTCTTTCTTTCTTTCTTTCTTTCTTTCTCTCTCCCTCTCTCTCTCTCTCTCTCTTTCTTACTCTTTCTTCTCTCTCTCTCTCTCTCTCTCTCTCTCTCTCTCTCTCTAACTCTATCTTTCAGTTAGTTCCTGCCTCCTTTCTTACATCGTAAGAATAAATTAATACATTCGTGTTATTTAGTTTCCACGCCAATGAATATGATGCGGCATCGCGTGCTTCCTCGTAGTTGCTGACACGTGCCAACTTTCTACGCTTTTTTCTTCGATTTAATGTACCCAAAAACAGCCCTTACACTAGTCGGAACCTTTTTTACGAGAGCGCTTGCACAATACCGTTTCATAATTTTGCGTTTATCGTTGATAGAGCCGTCTCCTTACAGGATTTTAAATTTAAAGATTAAGACGGTTTCAATTTTTCCCGCCATTTTTGTGCATCCTTTTTTTTTTATCGTTTGTGACATTAGTCTCGATTTATTTATCGTTCGAGTTTTCTTTTCTTCGACTTTAATTATACGCGGTCTTATATGTATCGTTATTTGTGCGTTTATCGTATCATTCGGATGATGCGAATGTCATTTCTTTAGATTTTTCTCAGACGAAGTCGTATTTACGTATTGAGGAGAGTTTAAAGGTTAATATTACGTCGTAACGTCGAGTGACAAACGCAACAGTTATGATTTATGAAGCAACAACACAGACGTCTATCTTTGACTCGATTTTTATTTGAACGTTTTCCGTTCAAAAAGATTGAAATTTTTGTTACTCCTTTGAACTCTACGTGACATCGTTCAACGCCATCTTTTATTTTCTTAGCATTACTACTTATCCTTAATTCACGAACGTGGACAGGACAAATTTAACAAGAATATTTCAACGATATATATACATATATATGAATATACATGTATATATATATATGTATATGTATGAAAAAGAGATTTTTACATACATAACAATAGGAAATAGAAAACGATGCCAATTATATGTTTCATACATTAATGGTAAGTAAAAAAATTCCATTTTTTGGGGAGATTAATTCTATACAAGATGGCGTACGTCGAAAAACATTGTTTCAACCAATAGAAAGTTTATTCCCTTCCGTTTATCATAACTACTGCAAAAATCTTAATAATCTTATCCCGGTAAGTGACATCTTTTATGTTAGTCGAGGAACTAAGTTTTTCAGTTCGGTATCTCGTCTTAATCTATGCTTTTACCCTATGCCAAAAAGGCGCGCGCACAGTCTCACCGGGATATTCGCTCTTCTTAGATTTTACATATCTATTCGCAAAAAAATGAACCAAATCGTTTGTATAAAACGATTCAACGTCTAAAAATATGTATCACGATTTATGTAGAAACGAGAGATGTTAGTTAATCGGCTAAAACCGTTCCTAGGGTATAGAAACGTATTAAACCGAGTACTAAAACATGAGAAGATAGGAAGAAGACGATGATATAAAGAAGGAAGAAGATTAAATAAATAAATATAAGAAAATAGAGAGACGGCGAGAAAGGGAGAGAGCGAGAGAGAGAAAGAGAGAGAGAGAGAGAGAGAGAAAGAGAGAGAGAGAGAGAGAGAAATACAGTTAGAAAACTTACAGTAAAATTCCGTGGAGTATCTCGAAAAACTTGTGTGGTAGCCTCGAAGCGACGGCCGCGCGTACTAGACATTGTGTTATTGATCAATGAGAGAAGTTAAGCTTGAGACCCATGCCGGTTGGGCCAGCTGTCATTTTCCTGTGAAATATTTTTGTTACGCGAGTAATATACTTGATGAAGAAGAAACTGTGTTTCGGTTGGATATCTCAAAGAATCTAGTCGACGGGGCCGACTAGATCGATCTTTTTGGTTAGACGTATAAATGAAGAAAAGTTTATGGGGATGAGAGTTAAGATATCGACTGCGGTGTAAAATGATGGAAGAGTGTAAAGAATAGAGGAGAGCGAAACGCGCCAAACTCTCTCGTCTCTCTTCTTTTTTGTACGGAGAAAAAGAACGTGGGAGAGAGAGAGAGAGAGGAGGAGGAGAGAGAGAAGAAAGAAAGAGAGAGAGAGAGAGAGAGAGAGACAAAGGGAGAAAAAGAACGAAAGAATACGCGCGCGCGCGCGCTCATCTTTAACTTAATAACGAAACGAAACGGACGTAGAAAAGACGTACAGAGGGAGAAACGTAGAAAAGGGGCAAGAGGAGAAAGAGGAGGAAAAGGAGGAGGAGGAGAAGGAGAAGAAGAACAGGGTGAGAAAGTGCTAAGGGGGCGAGTAATATGAGGAAAGTAAGCGAACGGGCGTGCGTGAAGGAGAAATAGACGCGAGTTTGAGATTGAATTTAAGAGAGAGAGAGAGAGAGTAAGAAAGAGAGAGAGAGAGAGAGAGAGAGAGGAGAGAGAGAATGCGAACATGTGTCGGTGCCGAGGATCTTGTCTTCAAGAGTGTTGACAGCGAAGGTGCGTCGAAAAGAATTGATGATCTTCTTTGCCTCGATCTCTCAATCCAGTTTTAAACTTTAAAATTGACGTTTCCGACGTTATCTTCTTTGGCGTATGTATAACAACCACCGATGCAGACTTTACGGAAGAAAAACAGCCCGTGCAAGTGTAAGTAAATCGACGTTAACGCCTAAATGTTAAGTAGAAAAGAATCGATGTCGTACGAGCGAATGTTATGTATTATTACGTTCTTGTTTTTTTTTTGCCCTCTTTCGTTTGTCTTTTCTCTTTCGTTTCGTTTCAAATCTCTTTCGCGATGCAACCCGATCGAATGTTTCGTTTTTAGCTCGAATACAACCGAAATACAAAATATTTTCTTTCATCGACGTGACGTTTCGATTCTGTTTTCCGGTCTACGTAATGATATACCTTCGTTAGGGGTGTTTCGAAATATGGCTTCTTCCCCTTTTACGTATGAAGAGGGAGAGAGAAAACGAATGACGGAGAAAGAGGGAGAGAATGAAAAAGGGAGACGGTATTCATCGCTACGCTCTCTACCGTTATTATTATACTACTGATCAGAGATATATTGATGCAGGTTGACGCGACCACGATGCATTCTCGAATATTGAATTGTTTCTATTGTATTCATTTTGAATGTACGTTAATTATCGGACGAGACAACAGAATCTTTTGTTCCTCGCTTATTTGTTTCTTATTTCGATATCGTTATGACCCGTCGTTATGAAAACCATTGTGGTTACTCGTTACCGACCCTCCCCCCCCCGTACCGTCTACACGCTAGATTCGGTCTGATCAGTCAGAGATGGCGCTACTTACCCCTTGTTGGACCAAACGTGCGACATTACTACTGATTTTTCACAACTCCACTTTTTTACGATGCTTGATTTTGCAACGATCTTCGTTAACGTTGGTCTTCGGACAAAAAAATATCGAAAATAGTCATCGATCGATCGATGATACTTTTATTTATTGGTACGACTTTCTTGCTCTATTTTCTCTCTCTCTCTCTCTGTCTTTCAAAAAAAAAAAAAAAAAAAAAAAAGAAAAAAAAAAGAAAAAGAAAAAGATGAAAAGGAATTTGCAAAAAACGATCGAAACAGATACACGTACTTTCCGAGCATATTTTGAATTTTTCTTTCTCGCTTCGTTTCTTTGGTAGAATTATTTAATGACGGCGATCGTATTCTCGCGTTCGTTTGTACGTACTTAACCGTTTGAAGTGTAGAACGCCAACTGTCGATACTCGAGATTCACCGGGCAGCCAATTGAAACCCCGTGTCCCTTTTCAAACGTAGAAACTTTCATGGTACGATATTCTTTGCTCTCGTCTTTCTTTTGACGAATTTCATGCCAGATGCGCAGAATTTCGTACTTGAACTACAAAGTCGTCTCTTGACCTTTCATAACAATTATTACAACGTTAAAGCATAAACCCGATATTTCGCTCGAACTGTCAGAGTATCAAAAGATTTCTCGTGTTACTAATGGACGGGCGATTTTGCTACGAACGCTTTTTGTTTCATCCGCCCTCGCGCGTTACTTCTGTATCAAATTGAAAATCGTTAAATTACGGAGGTATCATATGCATAAATGTTAAAAGTATCTCGACGCGTAAAGGTACGTCAAATGAGAGAGAGGGTGGAATCAAAAATTCACTTACGTGTCGGTTGTTTCGATTAGCATTTTCACGAGCAATCACGAAATATCAGTTTAATATCGTTTTTAGATCGTAATTCCCGTTGCTTCGAATTTAATAACTGTATTTCTATCATTACGTAGTTCTATACACAACAGTACATTGACAAGTTTCGTGCGTCTATCGAAATCGTAGTAGGGGGTTGTCTATCGTTTTTCAATTTAATTTCACTTGGGTTAGCACTGCGTGAGATCTGTATAATCACGCGTATAAAGTTGATTTATAGCGTCCGTTTCGATGGGACACGTATGTTAATTTATCTTTCTGTCCGTTTCTCACGGAATCAGCGTTTTCGTTTATCCTTTTTTGTTTTTTTTTTTTTTCACATTGCGTAGTTAAGAACGAGCCAACACGGTTCCTCGGGGAAGGTGTTTCGTTCAAGGCGAAGCTGATCGGCATATTGGAAGTGTCCGAAGCACGTGGCGATCGAATGTGTCAAGCAGCATTGGCGGACTTGAAGATGGCGATTCGTGCAGCCGGCGAACATAAGCAAAGGATTGCTGTACAGGTCAGCATCGATGGGCTTCGTTTGAGGGATGAAAAAACGAGTGTAAGTGTAAATAGGACGACGAGGATGTCGAATATTTCGTATCGATTTTTCTCTTTTCTCTCTTTTCTTTTCCTTTCTTTTCTCTTCTCTTCTCTTCTCTTCTCTTCTCTTCTCTTCTTTTTATCGAAACGACGCGTTTCCTTTATCTTCGGTCGGAGTTTCATCGGCGTCGTCATTGAATCATTGCTTGATCTTGTTTCATAGGAATGTTTGTACCATCATCCCGTGCACAAGATATCTTTCATCGCTCAAGACATGAGCGATTCCAGAGCATTCGGTTATATATTTGGCTCACCAGACACAGGACACAGATTTTTTGGTATCAAGACGGATAAAGCAGCGAGTCAGGTATCGATCGAAGGCAGTCTTCGATTAGAACCTGCTGTAATAATCGATGTATGCGTATGCACGTAAGCGGAGTTGCTTTTAAACGTAGTTGAAATCTGTCAATTATATCGAAATGATTTGATGCAAGCATTGGTAGGAAGGGTCCAAATGATATTTGCGTAAATCCGAAAAGCAATATCGAAACTCGCTATCCGTAATTCCTGAAGCGTATGTAAATAATCGTATTATACCATGCAATCTGCCATTCAACAAGCCCCATTGACGGAAGGGGAATCGTTGGAGGATTATTCACGGTCCACTTTATGTTGTTCGTAACGATACGCATTCCCGAGATAACTTCTTGAAATTAAAATTTTCCGGTACTCGATTTATTCGAACGTACGTAAACGTCATTTACGGGGATTATAGGGATTACACCATATGAAGTTATTTCTGTTTAATAGGCAACGGGAAAAGCGGATTGAATTGCTCTTCCAAAGAGAAATGGGAATTGATTGGTAAACCAAGTAGCTTATAGGAACACGTATTGAATATGGAGAGTTTAATTTTATTTTAGTCCCTTGAATTCGAATGTAACAATTTAAAATTCGATAACATCGGGAAATAATTTAATGAAACGCCCGCGTTGAGTAAGAGTGACAGCTGGCGAATTAATTCAACAACGTCGGTCTTACTTCAATTTCCAAGTTTAATTTCTGCTTTCGCCGCTCGGAAAAGACTCGGTGGTAATCCTCTCTCGTAAGTATATCCTCGAGTTTGATCCATTGAAACCTTTAAATGGGGCTCGCCAAAGCGATAAACGAGAAAAGGGGAATAAGCTGTATGATCGATAAAGCCTACGAGCCGGACAAAATTATCGGATTGATCATTTCGCCGCAGCGGTACTTGTGTTTCGTTCTCTGAGATAATACGGGTTATGCCGTATTTGGGATATGCGGATATTACGGGCCATTCGAACGGCTTTCCATCGATTTTTCAAATTTCAAAGAGACGGGAAGCAGGCGGAGAACGTACACAAGAGCAGTATCGTTTCAGGTGGTCATAGCGATGAGGGATCTCTTTCAAGTCGTGTTCGAGCTGAAGAAGAAGGAAATCGAATTGGCGAAGCAACACATCGAACAAAATGCCATAAACGCTATCAAGTTCCATACCGGCGGGATGTTCGTCGAACCAGCGCCCGACACCAAAGTACGTATCGCCCGTTCTCTCGCGAAAACGCGTGTCTCTCGCAACGGAGACGCATTTTTTCCTCAACTTTCGGTTATCTCCGCGAGCGTTCTCGTCGGCTCTCGTCGATTTCGATCTTCGAAAGACGGAGCGACGAAACGCTTGGGACAGACCGTTCGCTTCGCTTATTGAAAGAGAAATCTTTTCGTTTCGCAGGGTGCAGCCGGAACCGAATCGTCCGTTCATCGAACTAGACTTGCAAACTCCGAGACGGAGAAGGCGGCCGACAGGAAGAACGAAAATCAGAGTGGCGTCATCGCCGACTTGCTGGATCTGCAATTCGAGTTGAATTCGTTGCAACAGGGAATACATCAGATGGACAAAATAACACCGGAACAACCTGGGCCGGCCACGGACGACCTGTTCGAGAGCGATCCGTTCGGCGATTCTTTCGCGAACATGAAAGTACGTACCACAGATATTCTTTCTGCCGACAAGCTTTCGAGAGGAAGGTTTCACAGCGACGAACCTAGCTCGATTACATTCGAACGATTTTAAACAGTTGAAAGATACCGTACAACCCATTCTGCCGCCGCCACCGTCCTCCTCGAAAAGAGGCCACCTGGAACGGCAGCAAACCGTGCCAGCTCCGTCGGCTACGTCTAGTCCAGCCGCGACGTTGTACAGCAAAACGCCACCTCCTCAGGAGACGATGCATTGGTTCGACAAGGAAACGGAAAATCTTTTCAACGACGGAGAGCTGACGAATCCAGCGAAAACTGCCGCGGTTAGGAAAGATCAGGACGAAGCGAGTGTAAGTTCTCGACGGGAAAAGCTCGAACGTACTTTGTCGTCGACGGTAGAGTACGATGGTAGATGTATAGTAAACAGATACGCGTTTCTTGAAATGTTGCCGATGATTCTTGCAGACCTCGTTGAACGCAACCCCGAGGAGTAGCCAAGCCAAAAGTCCGCAGATAGACGTATTCACGGAACTGGATCCCCTAGGGACTGGTCTGATAAAGCCCTACGTCGATAAGAAAGACTTCTTCCAACATCTGAAAAATCCTCCAAAAAAGGTGCTTAAAGATTTAGTAACGACCAATTCGACGGATACGTTTCCAACGAATTTCAATCTAACGTCGGATACCCCGTCGGGCTCTATAAAATTACAGAATGATTTACCTTTGAAGGAAAGCGATCGCCACGAAGAGGGCAATTTCGCGAATTTCGATCGATTCGATGAGAACGAGGCCACGCAGTCGTCCATCCTTCCGAGGTCCGACTCGCCCCAAAAGAAAGATATCGTATCGAGGCCGACTCATCACCAACCGTTGTCGGTGTCCCTCCCGCCCGAGGAGACGCCTACCAAGGGCACGCTCGCTGGGATATCCTCCGTAACCGCTCCAGCCGCCGTCGGCGGAACGACGAGCGTTGCCGGCAGAGCAGACAAGGATTCTAACGAGTCTGTTCAGGCGTTGGTCAGATTGCCAAGCCCAAAGAAATATCTGCAATCGGTCAGAAAACGCGAATTCGATATGGATTTGCCGAGCGGCAAGTCGCAGTCCATGGAGAAACCATTCCCGGTAGATTTCTCTGCCACGAGCGATTCACCGGCGTCGCCCTTGAGATCCTGCTCCTCCGACGCGAACTCGAGATTGTCCAGTTCCAGCGCGGAGCTGGATCTCGTTCCTGAACCACCGCCAAGGGGCGCCGGGAGTATAATGATCAATCCGCCGCCCTTGCCACCGAAGAAGCAAGCCGCCAGAGGGGCCATCAAACCACCGCCCAGACCGCCTTACACCGAAGGTCACTTTCACTACGACTTCATCGAGCGCGAGGAGGCTTCGCCGTCTCCGACGAGGACCAGAGAGAGAACGAAAAGTCCGCCGAGGGACGCGAAGGGCCAGTTCGACGATAACTTCAGTCCACCGTCGCAAGCGTCAGCCAGGACGGACTTGATATCCACCATGACGACCTCCACCTTCGAGGATTCGTTCAGTTCGATGATACCCGCGACGAATTTGTCAACGTTCTTCGCTTCGAGCGGCGGCACGCCCGCCGCGACGAGGAGACCGAAACCCTCGCTGGACATCACCCTGAGTCAATTAACTTCGGCGAACTTGGACGAGTTGGCGGGCAGCCTTGGCATGACCGTGCAGGAACTAACGAGCTTGACGTTGCAACAGCTCACCGAATGTCTCGCCAATCTCTCGAGCAAAGAGTCGGCGACAGAGGCGAAGGAAGAGGAGACGGCTCGACCGAGACTGGAGCAATTCGCGACGAAACCGTGCGCGTCCGCGTGTAAAATCACGGAAACCAGTTTCGTCAGCAGCGAGCCACTTTTCAAAGCGAACTTCGATCCGGAACCGACGAGGAAGCAGGAGGAACCGACGTACGACAAGTACGCCGTGTTTCGAGAATTGCTCGAGATGGAACGGATGCAGGAGGAGGAGGAGGAGGAGGAGGAGGAGGAGGAGGAGGAACCGAGAGAGGAGGCGAACGACGAGGAGGTCGCGACGGATACCGAAAGCAAAGAACCGGAGGAACGAAAAGAATCGGAGGAGGACGAGGCGCGAGGCGAACTCACGGCCGAAGCTATCGTAGCTATGGCGAACTTGACCGTCAAGTTACCACCGAGTACCGAGGAATTGGCGAGGGAAGATTCGAGGGTGGTGGAGATCGAGGAAAGGAACGGAATCGAGACGGACAGGGCGATCGGCGCGACGGCGGAAGCTATCGAGGAAACGAGGGACGACGCGATCGAGATATCGACGAAGTCGCAGCCGTGCCGAGGAAAGATGGAACTGGAGATAGAGCTAGAGACCGAGGCGGACATCGAAGAAGATACGACGGAAGATAGGACCGCGGCGGGTAGTCGGGACAGAGGAGAGACTTCGTCGGATAAGGGCAGCGAGGCGAACGTCGCGCCGGAGAGCACGGAGGACGTCGGTCGGTCCTCCGTCGCGGAGAAAGCCGAGGCGAGATCCTCGACGTCGACGTCGAGCGACAGATACGCGGCGTTGAGGGAGATAATAGGCGAGGCGGAAAGATTAGGCAAGCAGAGCGAGGAGGAGCCGTGCTCTATCAGACGAGAGTCCCCGGTAGTGGTGGTACAGCAGGCGTCGTCGACTAAGAACTTGGCGGAGGCCGAACTCTTGAGTTTGTTCTCGGACAGTTTGCCGGGCGTACCGCCGAGCCCTAAGAGGTCCCTTAAGAAGAAGGAGGACGATCTGAAGAGCGTCGCCATGGATATTTTCGAGGAAATAAAAATGCTCAACACCGGGACGCATAAGGCGAAAGAGGTGAAAGCTATCGCCGGCATCGCCGGATTCGAGGACGTGTTTTGTCCCTTCGCCGAGGAGGTTGCCAAGGACGACGGTCGAGAAGAGGGGAAGGAGGAAGAGGGCAATTGGGCCAAGTTCGAAACGAGCGTGCTAGCTGGCTCGGACAGATCGTCTTGCGAAGGGGCGCGCTCCGTGGGTGGTACGTCGCCTTGGTCGCCCGACGGCAAGGACTTCCATCGCGACGTACCGCCTTTCAAATCCGTCGCCTCTACCAGCGGGGTTCACAGACATTCCGGCGACAGCGACAACGAATGGAAGGACGAGGAGGAGAGCGAGGAAAGTAACGGCAGGGGACGTCCGGAGGGGAGATTCTGGTGCGGAAGGCATCCGAGATTCGACGCGGCCGAGTTCGACGAGAGGTCGTTCTACGAGGAGGCCTCGGCCTCGCTGGACAACAGATCGGACAAAAGGGATCGAAGCTTCCGCGGCCGGGCGGTCAGGAAGTCGCGCGGTCCGTGGGCCAAGAACGTCGGACACAGACCGCGAGACCCCTCGCGCTGGCACGAGAAACCCCAATGGGAGGAGGTGCCGAGGCGTTATCCCCATCGAAAGTTACCTTACAAGGAGAACGACGATCGCTACGACGTGCACGATCACTTGTCGCGATTTTGGAAGTGCAGGCCAAAGTCCCAACGATGGAATTGGATGCCCGACGATGCTTATTACGACGAGGAGCGCAGAAGAAAGATGACGGAGAGAAAGTTGACGTTGCTGTGGAACGAGGAGGACAGATTCGGCAGCGAGGAGAGCGTTGGCTTCGAGGAGGACGATAGATGGGCCAAACGTAAATACGAGAGGAGACGGTGGGACGAGGAGTACGGCAGATACTGGAACAGGCGGAGTAGTCCTCCCTTGGACGGCGAGTACCCGTCCAAGGAAGGTTACTACTACTATCGGGAGAGGCCTCACGACTACGCCAGCGGGGCGTGGGACGAGGAGTACGGTCCGGAACGTGCCGGGGACGAATCAGGCAGATACAACACGGCCGGTAGGAAGAGACATTGGCCGAAGAGGCCGAACAGTGCCAACGAGGGTCGTAATACCGCCGAGTACGGCGAAATGGTGTATGCCGACGCGAGGAGCAAGTTCGGTACGTCTAGATCGGAATGCAGCGACAACGATTCGGACCCTTACTTGAGGCCGTCGCAGAGGTCGAGGAGTCGCGAAAGTTATTGGGGCAGCGATCAGGAGTACGACAGTTGGCCGGAGAGACCGTATTGGTCGGAAGGTCCGGACGTCAAGAGCGAGACGTTGCATCGTAAGAGAGTAGCGAGGCACAAGGCCGCCGCGCGACAAGCGGTACAGGCTAAAACGCAGAGCCCTTTCGAGGATGATTTTGCGCAAAGTGTCGAGCAGGTCGAGTCACCGGCCAGCGAAACCTTGCCGTCGGCCGAGCCGCGCGTTCGTCCGGAGATCGGCGAATCGAAAAGGGGAGAATCGATCGAACGACCTCCTCCGAGTCCTTCCGCGGCTCCGAGTCGATTGTCGATGACCAAGGAAACGCATCCACGCAGGGAGCTGCCACGGGAATACAACAAGCGGTCGACCTTCTTCGAAGACGATTTAACGCCGACCGCTAGCGTCTCGACCAGCGACGCGTCCGACCGGCGAAGATTGTCGTCGGACCTGAAGGCGACACCCGAACTTGAAATTCCACCCGACGCGAAGGATTCCCACAGGTCGATAGACGGTTTCGTTTCGGAGGACAGTGGTCGAGATTCCTTCTTCAACGGTGATCTTAGGTTCGACGACGACGACGCTTTCGCCTTCAAGTCCGAATTGGAGGACAGCGTGCCCGAACGTTGTACCACTACCTTGCCATTGAAAAACGCCAGGCAAAACAAATACGCTGCCTCGAACAGTAACAACAAAGGTAGACCATCCGATCAATATATAAGAAAATCCGAGTCGGTGAACATCTTCATACGCGAGGAAGATCCGTTCGACGACGACGACTTTTTCAATTGACTCGCGGCCAATCGCGAATCCGCGCGTTCGTCGAAATCGGACTATCGATCTCTCAAATGAGTGGAATCCGTACGTAGCGATTCTTTATTTCTTACACTTTCTTTTTACGAAGCCGCCACGTGTCGTCGCGTCGTCCTTTTCGCTCTCGCGTTTACAAAGGATGCGCGTGTTTTCTAAGCTTTGCTACTCGAGAAGCCTTGTGGACGTCTCTGTTCTGAAATTATTTCCCTCTTTCTCTCTCTCTCTCTCTCTCTCTCTCTCTCTCTCTCTCTCTCTCTCTCTCTCTCATTCTCGCGCGCGCACTCGTTAGCACGAGAACGAGATACTCGCTTCGCGTAAAAACATTTATAAAACGCTATTAAGCTTTCAGAATGAAGAGGACGATTTGAGAAAAGAGATTAGGTGCTTGGATAGATTTTTAGATTTTTTTCATATTTTTATCCCGTGAATTTTATGTTTAATTTTATTGATCGCACGCGTACCATTCGGACTTCCGTCTATTGAAATATTATTTAATTACGAGACTGACGAACGTCATAAATGGTGTATTTAATTGTAGCAGATGAGAGAAATCGGGTCGAAATGGGATTTTCGAGGAGGATGGGCATATGTGCGTAGGTATAATTATTTATCAATGTTCGATTCCAGTGTTATTAGCAATAAGCCGATATTGTATTTAAAACGGGTCGAGGTTGTACTGACCGTAACTGCGTTATCTTAACGCAGTTATGATTTCGACTGATCTATTTCGATTTCGACACGATTTTGATGAGAAACCATTTCAATGAGAAACGATTTCGATGAGAAATGATTTGTTGCTAATGCGTTCTCGAATGGATTTAATATAATTGCGCATATAACCAGAATTTCGCTTCACGAGAGGAATCAAGGATGCAGAAATCAAAGGTAGAAACTCGGATATGGAATTTGATTGCGCACATTGGAAATCCTATTCTCTCTTTCTTTCTCCTTCTCATTTGTTTCTATTTCTTTTTCCTTTTCTTTTTTCTCTTTTCCAAAAATGTTTTATCTCAAGTGATACGCATCGAGAGTGAATCGAGATATTGCGTTTTTTCTATAGGTAGGCGTGTGAATGATGTGTGATAAAAGAATGCTTGTCAGGAGAGCAAGATGATAATAAAAAAGAAAATAAACGACCTCTACCATCGATATGTTCGAGCACGCACGAAGTGGATCAAAATTTCCTAGATGAGTCAAACGATACCAGATTTGATTTTTAAAATTCGATCACTCTTTTGCGAGACCTTTTAGACCAATTTTCCCTTTTACTCGAAACTACGAGATCAGTTTGCGAAGCTACGAGCTTAACTACGAATCTGAAGAGTTCTGATAAAAAAGAGTTATCGATTTTTAAAGTCACCTAGGAAGTTTTGCCTCGTCTCGGAAAATTCCGGCGATAGCCTGTATGACTCGAATACGCAACAACTGGAAAATAATATTTCGCAAATCATACGATTATAAAAAATATCATTGTAACGTTTACCAATGAGAGAATATCAACCCGATGACCCAGTTTATCTTCCATATCTATATGTAAATTGGTAACAATCGTTCGAATCGAGAAAGGATGCTAATGCTGTTTGCATTATTTATTTATTTATTCATTTGCTTATTTATTCATTTATTTATTTATTTATTTCACGTTGCGCTCGCTTTTGTATTTATCAAAATAAATGCATAAATATAGGTCAACCGTATCGATGGAAAAAGATATCCACGAGAAATTATTCAAAAGTTAATTAGGAAATATCTCGTACTTGTCACAATCGTATCAAATTGTCAACATTCGTTTCTTTGTTACGATAGCGAACGAATAGGATGCGGGTATTCTCGCATGTAATTATTCCATATGTGAATTAGAGAAAAGAGATGGAATGAATTGTGAAGTATATACATACATATTATATTCATAGATAGAATTCGAAACGCGAAAAGACAACAAAAGAATTTAATTCGATGGCAAAATTTGTTCATTTCGACATGAAAAAAATGTTCCCTTTTTTTTTTTTGACTACAAATAAAAATTGATTTCTTATAATTGTTGCGAAATGGAGGGAAAAAAAAAAATATGTCGTTTAGTACGTTTACGTCGGTATTGCTATTTGCGTTTCCCTTTGTTTCCGGTAGCGGCATTCATATTGGATGCTTTATTTCATTATATTTTTCGATTGATAAACGTTAAATTTCCATTATTGAGACTTTAACTGTCTGGCAATCTTTTCAACTTACTAAACGAACTAAAATTTGGTAACACGCTCTCTCTGGCGGAAAATTCAAGTGTACACCTATGTAACAGTCGAGTCCGAGACACCGGTGTGAACGTTATATAAAAGTGAGTTGTCCGCGATAAATTTTATACCCTTCGACGTAAACGAGAAGAGCGATTAATCTTTTGCGAAGCTAAGTAGGTAAGTAATTAATTCATTCAGCGTTTAAGAGGGACGAATTATAAAACGTTGAGCAAAAATATTCTCGAATTTGTTTCGAACGAACGTAATCCATCTTTGTCGTTATCGTAAATGATTATGGAATGATTCTTTTTCTTTGTTATGGTATGGAACAGTGGAGTGACGGTACAATAAACCATTACCGTATGCCAATGGAATTGATTTACCTTTTCTTACTAAAACAACTCATCCCATATATATCGATAAGTCCAAATATATCGTAGAATATTTAAAGATCGATCGATCGAAGTAAGAAGAATTTGATATACGTTCGTGATAACGTTTCCAAACGTGTCAGTGATTTTAAACGTTTACGGATTCCTCGAATCGAAGCAGTGAGAGTTGAAGAAGAAATTGAGAAAAATGCGCGTGCTTTTGTCGACAACCTCGCGAGGGTTGTCGTTTAAAAATTCGAACTTACGAAAAGATCGTTCTACCGATGGCACTTGGTGGATGCGAGGCGCGATCACTTACGTTGCAAGACGAGAACAAATTTAGGATATTCGAAGATGAGGTACTTGGAATATAATCATCGGCATTTCTTCTTCATCTCTTTCCTTTTCTTTTTTTTTTTTTTAATCGTTGACTTTCAGTCGGCCGCAATTCGGTTGACAATCTTTTCAACGTTTTAACGAGATGGTATGGTGCTATTGCGACGGCGTGGTGGGTAGCCATTACTAGTGGTAGTGGAGGAGTTTTAAGAAGAGAGCGAAGGCGGAGGCGGAGGCAAAGGCGGAGGCGAAGGCGGAGGTGGAAACTCTGGTGTCGTCTCACCCTCTCGTTCGAAGCGCTGGAGATCCCTTGGCTCGTGTGTTCCCTGTTTCTTGATTTGGCCCGGCACAATGCACAATAAAAGAGCATTAGATCGCCGGCTTTGTTGGTCGGTTGTACGACTTCTCGTAACAATGGTGCAGCCCTCACTAGGCTCTAGTACTCGAAACACCTGGCAAACAAGGAAACAATGCACACGGGCCGCACTTGGACGGGATTTCGCGCATTTGGGGTGCGCTCATGCTAACAAATTATCACCCTCTGTCGTTTTTCATTCATTTTTCTCGCTCTCCTAGCTATGCTTTCCTCTTTTACTCTCATTTCTTTTCTCTAATCTTTGAGATGTTTCTCTCTCTCTCTCTCTCTCTTCCTTTCCTCAAAAGATTTTCTAGTAAACCAAATAATTGCGTGTGCGAGCAAAAATTGCATTTATTTTTACAACGTTAACGTTTATCGACGGAAACACAAATTTCTGCAAACGATCGAATCGTTATTATCCATTATACAATCCTAGTCCCGAAGTCTTTGGTCTTTGAGTTTTTTGACAATGTCTAAGATTACGATCTTTTTTCTTTTCTTTTTTTATATTCTTCTCTAATGGACTCAAAAAAGATTAACGAGTGATTCTTGATATAGCATTCGTGTCGCATAAGGTGAGGCTGAGAGTAAGTGAGACAGAAGACCAAACAAAAGGGGAAGGGAAGAAGAAAATCAACCCGCATGTGCTCATACGCACTCGAAAAGAAAAAGTACTTTTGGCCGAGTGCCGTAAAGGCGGTGTACCCGTAGAGTATGATAGGGGAGAGAGATAAAGAGAGAGAGAGAGAACGAGGGAGAGAGAGAGAGAGGGAGAGAAAGAGGGAGAGAGAGAGAGAGAGAGAGAGAGGGAGAGAAAGAGGGAGAGAGAGGCAGAGAGAGAGAGAGAGAGAGAGAGAGAGAGAGGGAGAAAGAGAGAGAGAAAGAGAGAGAGAAACATTGCAAAGGGTACGGGAAGTATGAAATGCATCGACCCTTCAAGCAAATGCAACCCTAAAAAGCCACGGGAAATGTTTGTAATTGGGATCGTTGGCCCGTTGTACTCTTTTCGTTCGATATACTCCCAAGTATGCATACGTGGAGTACGAATTTGTTGTGAATAGCGAAAATATTAAAAAATGTTTACAGGTAAATCATCGTAGAGTGATCTATTGAATTATTTGAATATTTACAAACGCATATGCACTGATGGAGTATGAATTTTTTTTATGAGCGATAAAAATTTTTTAAAACGTTTCAACTTAGATTATCGTACGGTACGATCTGTCAGATTTTTTATATTTATATGGAGAGATTAAAAAAAAAATACGTTCAGAATTTCGACCTATAGTCGATCTATGTAGCTTTTATGATTTATATTTTTAAATACGCGTACGAACGAAGTAAGACTTTATTGAATTATAAATATCAAAAAGAGACCGCGAAGTCAGAATCTTGATTATTCCTCTCGATCTGTATCCGTAATTACGCGTGGTAAGTAAAAATTTGTTAGAGAGAGAGAATTTTGGCTTCAGGATCTTTCGTCGTAAGATCTTTTCTCCATGAATCTTTAGCTCTCTTTAGTAATCATACAGTCTTTATCAGATCTTTCGGTATTTGAACGCAGAATTCTTTTTCTTTTTTAAGTACTCATGAAATCAAAGAAATTTCGATTAATCCGTTGTCAACGACGGTCGATCAGATTTAGAAGAAAAAACACAAGACGATTACAAAGTACACGTAACTTTAGATGTAAGTGTAGATACAAATACGCGTATAAATACTTGTACTTTTTCGTAAAAATGGAGGTATTAGTTCATAGCGACGTTATAGATGAGTAGTCCTTTTATATATGTATGTACGTTTATTAATATTTCATGAGCTTGATAAAAGCAATCGAGTGCCTTGTGAAACGAATCCTCGATCCTGTTCTCCGGTTAGCCACAAGTGTGTTCCCCGGCATGAATTTGCATCAAATTGAATTTCAAATTTGTTGCCGCTCTGTCACTCGAGGTCTTGAATATCTCGACGTACTTTCGAGCTCTTTTGATGCGAAATGGAACTATTAAGGCTGTTCATCGCTCCTGTCTTTACAACGGTTTACGCCAATAATGAGAAAATCGTAATTCTTGACCGATTTCGATGATAAGATAAGATCTCAGAGATAAGATTTAAGAAGACAAAGATTTAATCTAGGACTATGCTATTTCGAATTTTTGCAAATATTTTACTTTTTGTTTTTTGAACAAAAAATCGCGTTGAAAACTTCATCTAAAATATTATTTGCTTTAACTTACATAAAATCTATCGTGGTATACGCATAAGTGAACCATAATCGACACAAGGTTATACATCCATATGACAGATGCTCGATTGCGTTTAAGTTTAAGTATAATACTTTACCTATATCTGTGGAGTCGTGTACGCTTCGATTGAAAGACGACGAAGGGTTTTAACGACAATACGATTACTCGACAAAGTGAAATTGATGGTAATAAATACGAAGGATTTCGTATCGAAGTAAAGCAATACTGAATGAGAATTTCATGAACAATTAACATGAGTAATTAAGAGGAAATAGGACATGAATAAAGCAAGTCAATCGAATAATTGAACGAAACTGCTAAATGACGAGTATTACGTTCGACAAGATACGTGATACGAACGAACGTAGAAATCTTCTTGTTACTTTGATCGTCTTCTTCTAATATACCAAATGAACTATGATGCGACCGCAATTTTTACATAATTGTCTCCAATCTTCTTCCCTCAAGCGAAGCTTCAGTTTTGTTCCTCGAAGCGTATGTAACTGGCTATTCTCTCTAGTTTTATGCAACGAAGATGTTCAAGGACGTAAAAATGTGAGGGTGGAAACCGAGGAAAAGAAGGGAATATGTGATGCGTAAAAAGACATTTAGGAGGAGAAGAAAAGAAAAAGAGAGAGAGGAGGAGGGGGTGGAGAGAGAGAGAGAGAGAGAGGGGAAGAGTCATGAGAGAAGTGAAGGACGTTATAAGGGGGGAAAAAAGAAAGAGAAAGGGAGGAAGAGAGATAGAGGGGAAAGAGAGTGCAGAGTAGCCTAGCGGAGAACATCTTGAAAAAGGTGCAAAGCCGACAGTAATATTTATAGCTGGAATATTCGCCTTATGCGCTCCTGATATGCTCGCTCCTGATATAATCATCCCTGGTATAATCTCTTTTATTTCGTAGTCCAAACCTCCTATCATCGATATTTCTGAATTCCTGTTTCCGAATTTCAGTATTGGACGGTATAGTTACTATTACGATTACTATTGCGATTACTATCGCTACTATTATCACTGCTGCCACTGCTAGAGCTCTTGCTGTTACTATTATTACAACTATCTACTACTATTGTTACTACTATACTACTATACTACTATACCACTGTCTACTATTACTACTGTCTACTATTACTACTTTTATAAGATCACCAAAGCGAATCTTACGCGAAGAAAGTTGCGAGCTTTGCGCGAGCTTTAGCACTGGTACGAAGGGAGGTAGTAGTAGCGGCTTACTTCTCCGCCTATACCGGATCCCTTACTCGACGAGCTCTTTTGGGACGAGATATTTACCAACATCCAAGATGGCGGCATAATCTTCCCCAGCTTTTCGCGAAAGTCGACGAGTCATCCGCACCGCAGTCTCTTTCTCCTGGTAAACACTCCCATCGCTCTCTCTCTCTCTCTCTCTCTTCCTCTCCCTCGTCTTACTCACCTTCCTTCTTCCCTCCTTTTACCACCTACAGTTCTTTGACTCTTTTGAGCATTACGTTTTGGGTCACCGCGAGACGCTGAAAAACATAGAACGTACCTTCTCGACGATTCTATGAGAGGAAAGCTTCCTTTCCTTTCTATGTTCTTGCCTATACGAAATCTCTCTTGGTCTTTCCAAGTAATCTTCCAAGTCTCATATCGTAGGTTACTTTGTTCTAACGTTCGAAATACTTTCTCTTTTGTATTTGTAACGTCTTTATTTCTTTTTTATGAATAATATAATGATCTATTGTCTTCTTTTCTTTTTTTTTTATAATTCCCTCAAGCCCTTCCACCCCGCCTCTTTTGTTTTTTTTCCTTGATCGTATTATGTGATTTTAGAAAACGTTCGAACGTTCAAACGTCGAGGATTAAAAGTTCAGTCTTAATCGTTAGCGAATCTTCTTGGAATTCCTTGATCAAACTCTAGAGCGAATTGAAGAAGAAGAAATTAGGTGGTAAATACGGAATACTGTGTGTATAGGCGTGTGTGTGTGTGTGTATGTGTGTGGTGTGTGAGATAGAGGGAGAGAGAGAGATAGAGCGTCCAAGGTAAGAAGCGATCGAATCGAATAGTGGAATTCGTGGAATCCGTAATCCGCCGCCGAGTGAATGGCGAACGTCTCTAAGAAGAGTCCCTATAGTAAAGAGCACCATCACCCTCTTACGTTTCTCCTCGTCGATTTATCCTAACTGGGACTCGAGATTAAGGCGGTAATCGCTGAATTGGCAAAAGGTAGAGAGAGAGAGAGAGAGAGAAGGAGACAGGAGAGAGATAGAGACAGCAGGCCTTTGGATGATCTTCATGAAACGAAGCTCACAAAGGAGGAAAAGTAAAAAAAGGAAGGTATAGAGCCGATTTGAAAATATTTATATTAAAATCTCACTTAAGATGTGTGCATAAAAGTACCTCTTTTTCTTTTCTCCTCCTTTTTCTTTTTGATACAAAAAAAGATGATTTTCATAATTCTTTTTTTTTGTATATACTACTCCAGTTACTTATTAAATTTTTATATATTTTTATACTAAATTAAAATATCATTTTAAAGTTTAATCCAGTGTAAATAAATGTCAAATTCGCGATTCTTTTGTGATCCGTTAGGAATTGTTAGGAAATTTCAAATACGGATCGCTTTTAAAAATTTTTAAGTATTGAATTTTTTCTCTGCTTACCAAAATTCTTGTTTTTCAGGTAAAAAATAAACGCTTCAGTGGAGAGGACAAAAATATTTAGTATATATATTTTTTTTATATAGTATGTATATGTATATTTCCTTTCCTTTACCGAAGCAAATATTTTTTACCTGAAAAGCAAGAATTTTGGGGAAAAGAGGATATGTGTGTATGTATATACATATATATATATACATACATACATATATAGTAACAAGCAGATAGATAGATAGAGAGAGAGAGGGAAAGAGAAGGAGGGAGAGAAAAAGAGGGAGGGAGAGAAAAAGAGGGAGAGAGAGAAAGAGAGAGGGGAAAGGGTGATTCGTCGCGATTCGAGGGGATGCAATATCGACAGGTAAAGGCGGCTTGTTCAACCGTTCTTTATTGCACAGTGAAATGTTACTTGCGATAAATTGTTAGCGCAAGGTGGAATAATATTATCCACCTTACGATGTGTGTACGATATTTAGGAGAAGAAAATACTTAATGATTACATTTTTATTCAATTTTCCGTAACCGTATTATATATATATATATATATATATATATATATATATATATATGTATGTATGTATGTATGTATGTATTACGCCGTATGTATCACGCCACGGCGTAGTACATATATGTATATATATGTGTATATATATATGTATATATATATACATATATATATATATATATTCTCGCTGGTAGGACAAAATCCTTTGTGAATAATTAACGACACGTAAGTTAAGATCGTGTAAATGAAAAGGGAGAAAGAGGAGAAAAAAAGAAGAGGGAAAGAGAGGAAGAAGAGAACAAAAGAAATAAATGCGAAATACTGTCGAAATAGTATGCAAGTGTGATACTTATTATAGAGAGAAAGAAGAAAGGAACGAGAGATCAACGAGGTAGGACGGTAGAGCGAGCGGGAGGGACAGCGGACGCGGGATAAAGGATCGGTGGTGGATACGTGGAGTAAGTGCAATAATACCAGATTATTTGCATCGTAAAGCCGTGCGTATGGGTAAACACAATATTCGCTCTCCGCTCGGGTCTGTGAACCGATAGCGTGCACCCAGGTAGATTCGTATCCGTCTATCTCTCTGTTCTGTCGTTCCACCCCTTTCTCTCGTCATTCTCTCGTCGCTCTGTCGATCTATCTCATTCCCTCATTCTCTCATTCTCTCACTCCCTCACTCCCTCACTCCCTCACTCCCTCACTCCCTCACTCCCTCTCTTTTTCTCTCTTTCTCTCTTTCTCTCTTTCTCTGTCTCTTTCTCTCTTTCTCTCTCCCTCTGTCTCTTTCTCTCTTTCTCCCTCTGTACAGCCACGGCGTAATACAGATTCTATTTGAGCTGCCTGAGGGAAGTTAACTTGTGATGCGTGCACTACGCTTCTCTCTGTTGGCGATTCTACGGATCGAACCGTTCTCCATTTCGTTGATGAAAACCAGAAGAGACGTACCACGAAACGTTCTCTTGTACACATAGGAAAATACGGCTATTCCATGAAAATAGCTTAGAAATCGTTGACGTATGCATCTCTATAAATATGTACATACGTTCGATGATTCGATTGTACAAATTACAATCCTGTTTGGCAATAAGTACCTAGTTTGACTAGTGGGTATTTGATCTCGACGTTCGATTGGTACATAAATCGATATAAAGGAGCATCATAATAGGATGACTATTTAATTTTTTATTTCATTGAAATAGAAAAGAAAAAAAAAAGAAAGAGGAAGGAAGAAGAGAAAAAAGGAAAACGGGTCAGAATTCGGGAAACGTTTGAAAGTCCCTTTATCTATATCGCTATTTTCCTAACTTCGACGTCGCACCCTCCGGCGTATTTCTCCTCTCGGAAGGGTAGCATGATGTCAGTAGCAGTAACGATAGTAGCAGTAGTAGTAGTAACAGTGGTAGTAACAGTAGTAGTAACAGTAGCAGTAACAGTAGTAGTAACAGTAGTAGTAACAGTAGCAATGACAGTAGCAGTGTCAGTAGCAGTAGCAATAGCGATAGCAGTAGCATCTCTTTACGTTCTCCCTGTACGTGGCACAGAAAGGGAGGCTTCTCGTGCAAGGGTGAGAGCTTCTGGCGGGGTGTGAGGGGCATGGTAGAGGGGTTGGCCTCGTCGATGTCGGCGGAAGGAGAGGGTGACTGTCCCCATACAAACGGATGGTAAAGAGTGGGGATAGCAACGCCCGCCCATTGGTCCGCCCATGGTCCGACTGAAGCAGGCTCACTTGGAATCAATCCGCGGCACGATTTCACCCTGTTGTAGACACAATCTAAGCTCGCGGGAACACGGACATTTTACTCGACTAATTGACAGAATTTTTCCGTCTGAACTATTTTTTCTTCCCGTCAATTTCATCTATTAGTGCCTTTCCACTTTTGCTTCTCCCTTTTTCAGTTCTTTTTTTTTTTTTTACTTGAGAGATCTTCTACTTGGCGTCATTTGAGTTTTACATTTTATCGGATTTATCGTTAAAGCGAGCAGTGTTTTGCGTCTTAAGTCGTTCCGATATGTATATTCGATAATGGAGACCCGTTTAAAAGGTTGTATCGTTTTATTAATAATAATAGAGAAATATCCTTGACGGCGGCACGTCATGCCGATGTACACGTTTCTCTTGACTAAACTCGTCGCGAGTGTTTAGAACCGGTAAACAAAGGAAGAAGGAGAGATAGAGAGACAGGTAGATAGAGAAAGAGAGACAGAGAAGAAGGAAGAAAATTAAAAAGGCGCGTTATCGTTGTGGAAACAAACTATTAGCGTAAGATAGCACTTCGAGAGAGAGAGAGGTGCATTTTCGCGTGTGACAGTTTGCTTCGGTGAAATATGTTGGACGTGGGACGTCGACGAGAAATCTTCTCCGACGGTGATGTTTCCGGCAACGTTTGTCCTTGAGATTTTCAAGACTTAAGAAAAGAAGATTTAACCTACGAAATGCCTAATTAAAGACAACTTTCGCACAAGGATCTCTCGTTTGCTCTTCTCCTTTGGTGCTTCAAGGACAAACGGAATGCGAGCAACGGCTTGAGTGTTGGAAAAAAGTGATAGAATAAGAAGTGTGTTTTTCGATCTGATGAACGTTCGAGGGAACTCATGGAAACCCATTGTGCGATGATGATGTCGAATCTGTCGTGCGACGGGTGTGCTGACAGCAGTAGCCGGGATTCTGACAGCAGTAGCATGATCGTAGATCCGGTTAGTCTCGATAAGAACGACATGTCACCGCCGCAGTCGTCATCCAGTCCATTGATATCCGGTTCGCCGGTTCCAACGATGACACCGACGACGACGAATTCGTTAAGGTGTCGCGGTAGTGCGAATAGAATGACGAAAAAGATGCCATACTCGAGGATGCCGGTAACTTCGGTGGCGTTGTCTTCGAAGTCAACCAGTCAACAGAAAACATCAACGGCGGGTCAACAGTCTTCCGGTTATGGAAACGAGAAGATGTCTTCGTCTTTGATAAAGCCACCTTACTCTTACATAGCCCTGATCACCATGGCCATTCTACAATCACCGCAAAAGAAACTTACGCTAAGTGGCATATGTGAATTTATAATGTCACGATTTCCATATTATCACGACAAATTTCCAGCCTGGCAAAATTCTATCAGGCATAATCTTAGCTTGAACGATTGTTTCATAAAGATACCGAGAGAGCCCGGTAATCCGGGTAAAGGAAATTATTGGACATTGGACCCACTTGCCGAGGATATGTTTGACAACGGTAGCTTCTTGCGACGTAGAAAGAGATACAAGAGGCCACCGCCTCATTACGTTCTTCGCGACAGGGCTATCATGGCCACCTTTGCCATTTGCGGCGATCGTGGACCTTGTCCAGGTGGCGGAGCTGGACATCCTGGTACATTGGCTTATCCCGGTGCTGCATACCTTTCGCCGCCACCTGGCCTACCACTTTTGGACTTTTCTCCGTCTACGTTGGAAGCTCTCAAATTAGGTGCTTTTCTCGAGCCACCGGCACCGCTATACAAACCTGTACCTATTACCGCACCACCCATCAGACAACTCGAACCAACACCGACTAGGACAACAACGACGATACCAATGATCAACGCACAGACCAGCGTAGAGAAGAAAAGAAACTTTAGTATCGATGCTCTCATCGGCAAGCAAACGGTCAGCGATCAAGGTTGTACCGGTCTTCTCGACCTTAGTGCGTCGGAGCACAGAGAGATAAGAAGTCAAGCGTCCGCGTTCTCGCCTCTTGTTTAGAGCAAATCTTTGATTGTGCTCGGTAATTATCTTTCGATATCGATCGATAGCGATTCCTTCGTCCAAGTCGTCCGATCCACCGATGTAATTCACGATTAATCAAATAATGGAACCCGTCGTAATGTAAATTGGATTTATAATAATCGAGGTGTATATCGTAGAGAGAGAGAGAGAGAGAGAGAGAGAGAGAGAGAGAGAGAGAGAGAGAGAGAGAGAGAGAGAGAGAGAGAGAGAGAGAGAGAGAGAGAGAGCGAGAGAGAGAGAGAGAGAGAGAGAGAGAGAGAGAGAGCGAAAGAGAGAGAGAGAAAGAGAGAGAGAATGAAAGACAAATCTCGACAAAGGTGTCGCGTGTATTTCATTTAAACGGATTAATCGTCGATCGGTCATATTCCTATAGAGACTCCTTATCAAAGTGGCTTCATTTCGTCGGTTTTTATTATTAGATTAAGGGCATCGTCCAGTGAATGGTGATTTTATTTGTACGGACGATCGTATCGAAAAAGGATGCGAACAAATATTTTCAATACTCGATCGTGATCTCGACATATTCCTCTAATTCATATATCGATCCTGTGACTGGCTATTACGATAGCTATTATAGGATTTAACTATCGTGAATTTAATTAAAAATACATTTTGACAAATACTGTTATTATCAATTGTCGGAAACTCGAAAAATTATATTGCTATCAACGGAAGTCATTGTTTGTTACGAATCGATTATAGTTAATCAACGAAGTATTCTCTTTTATTCTCTTTTCTTTTTTTGTCTGCTTTTATTGTATTTTCTCTTTTTCTTTTTTGTGTGTTTTCATTTTATTTTCTCTTTTTCTTTTTTTCTTTTTGAACAGTCATCACCGACGTTATTATTCGTTCGTATAAACGCTAACTTTCGTGTGATGTGGTTCGAATCGTTTTGTTTCAACGCTCTTTTGTATCTTTAAATTATTATATCTAGAAAATAACTTCATTCATAATGATAAGAGCGTAACGAAAGAAAAAAAAGGAAAAGAAAATGCAAAGAAAGGATACTTAGACTATAAAAAATGGCGTAGTGCAATAGTACGTGATAATCGTTCGATTTCTCATAACTTTTTCTAATATTTCTTATTATTTCTAATATATTATTTTTCTCCTCGCGATATTATATTTTGACTTTTTAATAATCATCGATATGTTCAAAACGGCCATTGGCAATATTCTTTGGCAGTCCGTTTGCGTTCGGTCGATTAATAACGGCATTGTAAATACGAGCCCCGAACAAATATGTGCGTAGCACTCTTATTATTCCGGGGCATGTTCTTTTTTTCTTCTTTCTCTTCGTCGAATTTAATGTAAAGACTACACTACTCGAAATTGGACCGCTTTCGGTCAAGTAGCTATTATTTAGTTGTACATAAAACGACATATAATATTTTAAGAATTCATGTATTAATAGAGCACATTTATCATTGTAGACAATTTTATTGTGCACATACATGTATATCTATGACGTGACGTGATTTTTTTTTTCTTAGATTCGTTGAAAAAAAAAAAGGGAATTGATAATAAGCATGGAAACAAACGAACGAATACAAAAAAAAAAAACGAAACTATACAACGGCACTTATTACATAAGAATAAATTTTTCTCTTCTAATCTCTAATAAGATTGGCTTTGCCAATAACATTGTCTGTCACATGTGTATTCCTAAAGAATGAAATTTATTAGAATGGATTAAAAAAAAAAAAAAAAAAAAAAAAAAAAAAAAAAAAAAAAAAAAAAAGTTTTATGATTTTTTTTAGGCAGCTCTATTCCTTTTTCTTTCCTTTCAATTTCTCTTTAATTCGTTTTTTCTGTCGTTATTTTTTTTTTTTTTTTTCCGCCAAATAGACTTGGCTGTAGGAGTAAATCCACTAAAAGTTTCGAGAACAGGGTAGATACGTAATCAAATAAAAAGAATCTTACAATTAGATTTGTATCCCACGCGAAAGAATGTAACTATGAAAAACATATCGTGATCTTCTAACATTGACATTATTTTTTCACAAATTATTTTTTTCAAATACTTTGAACATAGAGTAACAGGAATAATAACGATAATAATAATTATCATCTATTAATATTAGTCCAACTTCGAACGTTTTTTCCTGTCTCGTTAAGTTTTCATTGTTCACATTGACACGACCTTCAAAGTGGAAAAGCCTCGAGAAATTTGTATTGTAGATAGTACGAAAGCACTCGACGAACGTCGATCGAATCTTTCGGTGAGCAGTATGAGCAAGAAGGAAGAACTCAAAGGAGAGGGATGGATGAGAGAGAGAGAGGGAGAAAGAGAAAACGGTACGAAAAGGAAAGAAAAATATAGAGAAAGGGTAGTAAAAAGAGAGTAGAGAAAATGTGTGAGTGAATATACACGTGGGTATAGATAGATTGCGTCTCGATGTGTGTGTGACAAAGAG